>NC_056735.1:498115035-498392535 GCF_019279795.1 Protopterus annectens | reverse complement strand
GGAAGGAGATTCCACAGAGACAGTGTGACAATTTGATGCATGTCATATAAAGGTTAAAAAATATATTGTTTTTGTAAGACAGGTTCCCATTTTCTCTATTCAAAAAAGGAAAATTGGGTAAAGAAAAAAGTGTAACTAGGGCAGGGTGAGAGAGAAAATTGCTCCAGTGGCACAAAGGGTTGGGGATGCGATCAGCCATCTGTCATCAATCTTTCTCTTCAGTGCAGTATTGGCTTTTAAAAATCTAGTATTGCATTTGCAGTTGAATCTGAACACGGCAGTGCCCCATGTGAGGTCTAAACTGTAGCAAATGTTTGCTACATATGTAAGCCATAGATGAGGGTAATGTGGTTTATACAGCCTATCTTGACCTCGCCATGGCTTTCAACACCATCCCCCATTCTGGAATTATAGCTAAACTCACTAAACTAGGTATAAATCCCTACATCACAAGATGAGTTGCCAACTGGCTCACTGACAGAACCCACACTGTAAAAGTTGCAGACTCCAAATCTGTCCTCAAAGCAGTGACAAGTGGAGTACCACAGGGTTCCATCCTGGGACCTCTCCTGTTTGGTATTTAATTCTCTGAAGTACAGGCTAACATAGAAGGCCTCTGGCTAATGAAGTTCGCAGATGACTATAAACTAGGAGCCATAGTCAAGTCCCCAAATGATGTGGACATCCTACAGAAGGGTCTCGCTGAGACAGATGCCCGGTGTCAGAGCCATGGCCTCAAGCTCAATGCCAAAAAGTGCAGTGTCATCCCCTTTGGTAAAAACTCTGTACCCATGAACTAACACATAGGCAGCAGTGTACTTGACACTGAATGTGTGATACAAGACCTTGGGACCCAGGTGGACAGTAGTCTCTCCTTTGATAGTCACATTGCCACAGTAGTCAGGAAGTCCTTCTACGTGGCACACCTCATCATAAAAGGGCTCTCATCCATGAAAAAAGAGGTCATTGTTCCTCTCTACTCAACACTCATTAGAACCATTATAGAGTGCAATGCCACATTTTGGAATGTACCTCACAAGACATCTGCAGCAGCTGGAAAGGCCACAGAAGTACCTCACAAAGAGGATTACTGTCCTCAAACAAATGACCTACACTGACCATCTCAAAAAAATCCAGCTTTTCTCTGTAGCATATCGCCTACTCTGAGGTGATCTCTGCCTAACATATAAAGCTATGTCAAACCCAGAGCTGCTGGATATGCTACACCTAAAGAAATCTCAATCCCTCCGAGCTACACGCTCTATGGACCTAAACTTTGTCACCACAATAAACAGGACATGCTGGAGGATAGATTCCTGTCCCAGAGACTTCCCATACTCTGAAACAGGCCACCCATCTACGTCAAGCAAAGTTCTTCATTAGCACTCTTCAAGAAAAATCTTGATGAGTGGATGGGAAATAGGAAATACACCCCAGGGATCACTTCTGTGTCTCTGCTCGACAGTGGCTCAGGAAAATAACTTTCTTGGGTGGCGTAAGCCAGGGAACCTTGTTGGCTAGGCTTATGTAGGCCCTTGGGCCGATAGCCTAGTACCTACCTATGAACTTATGAACCTATGTAGGAAGCAGTGTGTTACAGCCTAAAAAGTTTTTTTTATATATATAATTGCATGTGCAGAGTAGAAAGAGGAGCAGGGGCAGGGCACAGAAACAGGACCTGAATGTCTGGGTCAGAAAAGGTGGTCATGTCATGCATCTGGACACCTGGTTGGTATGCCAGTAGAAGGGATCTCTTTAATGGAAGAACTAATGGGGGGGGGGGGGTTCGATCTAACTGTAACAAACAAATCTCTAAAATGAGATCAGCTTAATACTGTGAAGTACTCCCCCCACCAAGTTAGGGGATGAGGGTATGGATCTGACTGTAATAAGCCAATCTCTAAAATTTAGAAATTGGCTTAATACAGTGAAGTTTTTTTTTCACCGAGGTGGGGGAGGGGGGCAAGGATCTGACTGTAATAAGCCAAACTATAAAATGTAGATATCAGCTTAATACAATGAAGTTTATTTTGCTCTTTACTTGAAAAGTTGAATGAGTGGGGTGCTGGCTACTTTGTGGTACCAGCACACAGTGCTGGTAGAGCCAGCTAAGCTACTGGGTAAGGACGTGAAACAGGAAGGTGAATGTATTGCAAGATGGTGAAAGTAAACATTGGGGGGGAGCAAACTCAAAAATACATTATACAGACAAGACTTATAGGGGAGATGCTGACACACAGAGGGAGGAACACAACAGTGGAATCTGAGAAATGAAATAATGAGAATCCAGTGTTGCTGGAGAGAATTAGGCAACAAACAGCGGAGAGCAAGGGGCACAAGAGGGAGAGCCATACCATGATACTGGTTAGGGTAGTTATCTTTCCCAAACTGTCCA
Source organism: Protopterus annectens (assembly GCF_019279795.1). NCBI lineage: Eukaryota > Metazoa > Chordata > Ceratodontiformes > Protopteridae > Protopterus > Protopterus annectens. Next base: position 498,390,140 of record NC_056735.1, on the reverse strand, counting down.
TGTCACCCCCAGTGGGATGTCAGCCACTGCTCTGTTCTCACTGTCCACTAGATCCTAGCTGATATGGTACTGCCAGTGCTGGACAGGGATGTGACTCTACTAGCCATAAGAGGAGTCCTTCCAGGTGACTGATGCAGGCATCCATAGTCTAGTCCACCAGCTCCCCCTCTACATCAGCCATCTACCTATGGGTAAGAAAAGAGTTACCCTTGGCAAAGCCAATGGGGAAAACAACAGCACTCCCAGACAGTGAACCCCACCTGAGACAGGGAAGGAAGCCATACCATAGAAGCCACCTGAGCTAAGACTGCTGCAGATGTAATGGCCAGTGGATCTCACCATGAGCTGGTGGGATGGGACATAGCCATTGTCACTGCCATGACAACTATTGTATATAAATTCAAGATAAAATGGAATAAATAACATAACAAACACATCACAGTAAACTAAAAGGAAAGGGCAGTATCAAAGAACGCAGGAGAGTCAGGGAGACATGGGAAATGTAGTATGAGGTCCCTATGTAGTCCAGTGATACCAAGTACAACTAGAACATCAACATATTTGAAAAACCCAGATGTGAAGCACAACTGTCTAACATGTGTTCAGTGATATCTTGCTATGTGCTGTCTACGTAGTGTAACCAGGGGCAAATCTTGCAGAGTGTACTGTCTGTACTGCCTATGACTGTCAGGTGGATTCCAGCTACCATACCTACAAAGGGTGCAATATATCAGTAAATCAGTATATGTCCCACACTTTTATGTATCTACCAGTTAATATAGCCCTGCCTTATGTACAAAGGCAAAAGCTGAGCAGGTAATGTCAAGGTTTACCTGAATGCATAAGGTGCTATGCTGTCTCTCCCCACTTATACAGGTTATTGACAATAGAAACAAAAAGAGTTCATGGTGAACTGTATATGGGCAGCTGAGTATTATAAGGTTTATGGAAAAGGAGTTATGATGTATTATAGATACCAAATGTGGACATGCAGTCACTGATGGTGTCTGCTAGAATGTCATCTGCTACAAAATTGTCAGATGCAAATAAAATGTATCATTTATATTTTTTTATCTGCCCAGGTTTTGTTTATTTTAGTACATAGTTACATAATCTATGAAATGTTATGGCATGCATTTCCTTAATCTACCTCTGACAGTGTGATAATGTTTCTGCACAACATTAAAAAATACCCTGACATTAAATTGACTGGCTATGCCCTTGCACTAACACTGACTAACCTACTACCTGAGCGACTAAGTTTCTCCTAACTCCTCTCTAATTATAATTTAATGCTCTTTCTGCAAACTTTAGAAGAATAGCAAACCCGCTTTAGTGATGTTCTACCTCACTTGGATATCTTGATTAACATGTTATCAATACTCTTATGTAACCGTTCTCAGGAAATTGTAAACCTTAAGTTTAATCTACCTCATGAGAATATCTTGTCCCATATTATTGTAAATATTTGTCTTGTAATAAACTGTAAAATGTTTGTATCTACTGCTATGTTAACTTGATTGTAACCTTACAAACACAGTTTTGTATTTGTAACCTTATACATTTTGTTATAATGTATCTGTCTTTGGAGCTTTTCTCCCTGGACCTCTACTGAAAATGGACATATATCCAGTTGGACTAGCCCGGTCAACAAATGTAAAATAAAAATAAATAAATAAAATAAAAATTATTTGGCATTCTAGTTGAATTGGAAATATCCCAAAGGTACTTAACTAAAAAGATTAAAAACTTAAAACCCCTGTGTTATTAAGAGAGACCAGGGAGTATATTTCTATATTAAGCTTTGTATAGACTCCAACTTGATCTGTGCCTTTTTTTATAGAGTAACAAGGAATCCACTTTCCAAGAACTTTTGTACTTTCAAAAATTAAACATCAAACAGTCCCACTAACACTAGGGTCAGAATTCTAAACTTACTCCAGCAAATAAATAGGACAAGATGGATGGATAGATTTGTCACCCAGTACCAACCCCTTCTTTAGAGAAAAAAAAAGGAACAAGCAACTGGATTGGAATTTAAAAATTCACCCCAATATGACAGGCCTGGCCCTCCTTGAAAATGCAGGTCAGGCCAAAGGGTGGGTATTAGCAAGGTGGAAATGGTCTCTTGGCTCAGTTCCTTGTTACACCTATGACACTAATCCTGTGATCCTGAATGAAAATTGTATTTAAGAGCATTGGATGTCAAACCCTTATTAGAAAAGGTGCTTCAGCTGATGAAGATGGTGGAGAAGCACTAGCTCTATATAATCAGAATGACAGATGCACACAGTGTTGATTCTAGGCCATGACTCTTCAAGTGGGTGATCTCACTCTTGGAGTGTAGCTATTCCTTAAGTGTGGCCCTGAGTCAGTGTGTAAGAACACTCAAGAGTCCCAAGTCTGACGCTGTGCAGATTTCTACTGGTGTATGAAAAAGCTGCTTCAGTGCAACTGAGAGCAGTGGATGATAAACTCTGATATCTGTTTGCACATACTGTATGTATGACCCTGCTACACTGGGTACTGAATTAGATGCTTAATACAGCTCTTCCCACTGTCTTTAGACTCTTACTTTGAGACTTTATTGCTCACGTGGTGAATGACAATCATACCTAGATGGCCATGACTGGGAAGAATGGCACATTATATCTGAGATCAAGCATTGAGATTCAGTTGGACTTTTGCTTAAGTCCTGGAATATCCATATTAATCACCATGTGGGGAAACAAACAAACCTCCCAACTGGTCTTCATATAAGAACAACACAGGCCAAAAGTGTTCCCCTCTCAGTTTTAAAGTGGAAAATTTAGTATCATAGCTAATACATAACAAAAAATGCTGTATCCAAACATTTATATTGTTTAAATTTGTCTGGAACCCCAGCAACAAAGCCTATAGAGCAAGTATTATAACCTAGAATGAAAACTTCTCTTTTTGTAGCAGCATTGGTTAAATAATTTAATATGACACAGTTACAGTACAGCAATAAAAACAATATAGACTATAAGAATGCCTTGACAGACATTCGGCATTTAGACTGAACGAAAACACAGTGTTATACTTAGGTATGTGTCATGCCAAAACTCCCTCCAAGTGTCGAGAAATATTCCACCTTTTGTACTTCTAAGCACTCATTCATCATCCCCCTGTCCAAAGTCCCTTTTCCTAAAGAACTGAACAGTTACAAGCCTAATTCTAAACTCTGCACTATGACAAAAATATTTGAAAATATTTTAAAAACCTCTGTATAACCAACCACTAAAACACAAACAGCTATGGCTTACTTTATGATGTACAGCACAGTTTCTGTAACTCCTTCAGCACTTTCATATCCCTCATTATGACTACAGATTATATTTATTGTAGCACGAATGAAGGGAACGTCTTATCAGGTCTTTTCATAGATATGGCAAGAGCCTTTAGAACTGTGAATCTTGCCTTACTTCTTAATCAGCTAGCTAAATTCAGCTTTGGCAATAGCACTCTTCAGTTGTTTCTGAGCTATCTACACAAATAGATCATTCCAGGTTTGGTAAAATAAGTATCTTGCTTCAATGGGCCTCCTAAACACAAGAGTCCTACAAGGCTCTGTTGTGCAACCACCACTATTTTCCCACTTTATCAATTACCTTCTTATTAAGTTCCTCAATCTCACACTAGTTGCGTATGCAGAAAATATACTTATTTTACATCCAATGCTACCCATTCTGAACTAAAAAGCAAACTCCAACAAGACTTCACCAGCTTGTGCAATTGGTTTTATTCCAGCAGACACCTAATAAACTGCAAGAAAACTTATATGACTGTCTTCTCATTTTCTAAGAAATTACCAAAATATTCGTCTTTTGCATACAACTGACCTCAATTGTACCACTATTCCCAATGCTCTTGAACAAAAATACCTTGGGCTTATCCCTGACCTTTCCCTCACATTTACATCCCATACTTACTATAACAAATAAGGTAATAATAAGAATTAAATTATGTTATAAAGTCTCACATCTTTTCTCCCCAGTGTTCTGCTTATACTTTGGAAACGGATGCAACAGAACCAATGTACTATCTTAAATATCGATGAAACTCATTTCTGTTAGGTGCTTTCTACTTTTGTAAATATAAGACGTGTAACACCAACATGCTACCTAAATCATGCAGTACTTACATGCTGTTATTTCTGCTTTTGTTTTACTTTTATGAATGTAAGTTTTTGTAATAAATAGCTCATGTCTCTCAGATATAAAAGCACACTGTAACCTATTCAACCCAGTGGCACAGTGAGATAAAGCCCTGAATGCTCCCTGATTATCCATGTTTGGGTAGCAGCATGGGTGCTGGAGGGACTGAGCAAGGGAGGATGAAAGTGAGCAGCAGATATTGGATTACCCACCCCGGAGGTGGGAGATGGCCATGTCTAATTGCAATAGCAGCATTAGGAGCCTAGTTAGCTCTGAGATGCAAGCAATGTACTGCTTGGCCAGGAGACTGCACTTGCAAAGAAGCACACATGCACCTCACAAAGGTAGCCACAGAGGAGCTCACAAGTCGGCTTTGAATAAGCAGGGTTAAGGCATACCCCTTGGCAACAGTATGACATTCCATCAGTGTGCATAATCTCCTCACTAGCCCTGGATGTGGGTCATGTGAGCCCATTGGAGGCTAAAGTAAGTCCAGCAGAGCTGGTGAATGAGGAAAAGAACTGGTGGCAGCTGAAGATCAAATGCGGGAAGTAAAAAAAAAATACGTAAAATTGTACCAGTGGTAAGATATCAGATATCTTACCTTGAAAATAATAAATTAAATTAATAACAGTTTACTCTCTTGGAAAGTTGGTGCTTTTGTGTTTTGGGCAAAGTATAAAATATTGTGACAATAGCATTTGCATTATTTAAAAAAAAAACTGTTAAGAGACATTCAATCTTCCCTTAATAGCACATTTTTACAGAACTACTAAGATTCCTGCATTGGGTTAGAATTTAAGTTGAATACCTGACTGAGTCATTCAGGCCACAATAGCATGTTTGCAGGGCTGTCCTTTGGTCAGCTGGTGCCCTAGACAAAAGGGCTCCACAATACCCCCCCATCCACATTACCCAGTGCCCCCATCCTGGTCTACCCAAACCACCCAGATTACTTTTTTTGCTTAGTTTTTCATCACAGTTTGTCTTACTTTTCAGTTTTTCCTGTATTTATTCAACACATTTTAAAGAAACCATTTCTTTACTACAAAAAATAAATAAATAAATACTGAATTAGTGCCCCTTCCTGAGCGGTGCCCTAGATGGTCGCCTAGTTGGCCTATGCCTAAGGCCGGCTATGCATGTTTGCTTATTGGTTACTCATAAACTAAGCACAATGTTCACTTCTTTATCTGAGAGTTTAGTGATCACATCCTTTCTTTTAGATAAATCTCTTAGAACCAAAAATTCTTCTTTATATTCTAGTTCACACATTGGCTTTCCTGAAAAACAAAAAGGTCTGTACTTGCTGAAGTACCACAATCTCAAAAACAAACAAAAAAGCTCCATTATTTCCTGTCTGGCTGGTATAAATGTGTTTTTTCTAGTAAGCATCCTTTCCTCAAAGGGCATTAAACATAAACCAACTTTTAATAAGAAACTACTTTGAGATATAACATTTATCTATATCATAATCATTTTCCTGGGTAATCTAAAAGACATTCTCAAATTCAAAATAAATGCATTGCTGCGGCAAGATGAAAGCACTCAAATTTCTTAAATCGTTTCCCTCCTAATGTAAAAATGAAACTTCAAGTACAATTATTTAAATGTTTGTGACAATGAGGACATTTTTCAGTTGAACAATTAGCAAGTGTAGATTTTAATCCTTTCATCAAACCATTTTCATAAGCTCCTGTAAGATTAATGTCAGACATATTAGTAATACAATGGTTAGTTTGCTAGCTTACAGCACCTACAGCAGCTTGCTTGGGTCACATATAATTTGTGTATATCACTATGAAATGGCATTAAGGCAAAGGAGAATTTCTTTAGTTTGACGTGGTATGATCCAACTGAGGGGGCATATATAAGTAAGGTGTGAGAGTACAGGGCTGCTTGCCGTCTTCTATAAAAATAACTTGCATTTTTTTTACTTTGATCCCCCTTTGCAGTTGCATGTTGATGTATGGTGAACTACAGCAGCAATTTCTTCACTGAATGAAGTTTTCTGTACCAGGTTATTTCTTGACCCCTTGGCCATGTCTTCAAATTTGAGGGGGTGTGTTCTGGGAAATTTGATGAATACATGGACAGACTTACCTAATAACTGCTGAATGGCTCTAAGTTAGAATCTCAAAATAGGACTTCTGGCAGATAGACCAAGGAGACCTCAGGTATACTTAGGACGTGAGGGTCTTCTGGGAACATGTGGTAGAGGCTTCTCTGAGATGAGTTCAAATTAGTCCAGAAAAGAAAAAAACTCTAATCATATTCCAAGTGATGTCACAGACATTGAATCAAAATTAACCAAGTTCAACATTTCAGTTGACAAATTAGGCGTGGTTAGTTACTGACTGCCACAGGAATAAATTTTGCATCCATTGGCAAACACCACTGCTGAGTGAATGCATCGAGCTGAAGCAGGTGATTGTTTTGGAAAAGGACATAGAGGGTTCTTCTAATTCATTATAAACGTATCCTGGAGAGAACTTTTAACTCATTCAAGCCCACCCAACAAAAGTTGATTAATCCCCTTGCTTCCTGAGGTCTTCGAAACCAGGAAACCATTTGTTTCCTGAGAGCTTTTCCAAAATCTTGAATCACATTTCATAAGATTTGAAATTTTTGAAAAACAATGTGAGTTACAAAAATGCGAAATATAAAAGCTGTTCAGTAGACAATGGGCTACAAACTGATGTTAGTATCAAAGGTCTGTCTGTAGAAAATGATTTTATATTGCAGGTTTATCAAAAGAAAACGGTATTTTTTCACCACAATTTACTATTCTTATCGTTATGCCTCTGCAAGTGTATAGATCCAAGACGTCAGTGAGAGAATCGTTCACCTGTTTGACAGCTTTCCAGTGATGTATGACAGGAGGGGATAGTATATTGCGGTTTTGGCATATTGCATAATCTATGCAAATTATGCATATAATGTTTTCACAATATTTCTAAACGATATTAATACAGAAAACCACGCATGTGAATTGGACAGAATCAGTAGTGATAACATGTGCCTTAATGTTATGTATACGACGCCACCATCTGCTCACCTGTAGATCACACAGCCATTAAGAAATTAATGCAAACATTTATATATTAGAATGTCTTCAGATTATCCACCATGTTTTAATACCATTATGTTACTAATGCCTACTGCTTGTATACACCACCCCCACTGTGACAGTATCACAAACCATTTTTGCAATATTAATATAAAAATATAAAATGAAATATTTCAAATATGTTTCATAACTTTTTGCAAATACTCCTTTATAACTCCATCTCTGTACATCCCATGTTGACCATTTCACTATACATGCTTAACAAATCATAGCAGCTTGTATGTGCCACTTTGTTGCTAAGTTTTAGATATGTGTCCTGTGCCAGGATTTCAGAAATTGTATTTGAAAACACTGATGGACATCCTAGTTTCAGGAGTATAGAAAGTCTCCTGTAAAGAGAAATATACATTTAAAAGAGACACAGTAATTCTGCCTTCCTGACAACTATACTGTTGTTGGAAGCAGGAGGTTAAAGTGTGCAGGGTTTTTTTTTTTTAGAGAGGCCACAGAGAAACACTACTAAGTATAATTAGAAATGCTCTCACAAAATGATCAGAGATTCATGAGTGGAAAGTACAACTTCCTTAAAGTATGTTAAGCAAGCACTAAAAAGTTCTAACTAATTGCATAAGATGGTTGATAAGAAGAAGGAACATGCTGAGGAATTCCTTAACCTAGCAAGCATATTTCCATGATCCTGTATTGGAAAAAAATGCATATTTTGTAAATGAATAAATTAGTGGGTTGGGTTCCAACAAAGCTGATGACATCACTGAGGTAGTCTGCAGTGGTAAGATTGAAGGCATGGATGATATATAGCTGGAAATATTGAAGATAGTGGAGACAATTGTGTTAATGTGCCTCTTCTGTGCTACATAGAAGAAGGAAACAGTATCCATGAACTAGCAAACCATAATGGAAATAGTGGAATTCCACATTTCTTAGAAAAAGTACATGATATTGTGTTCATGCAATAGTGGGACCCCTCCTCATCTTATCCAAAAAAGACTATACTGGACCGTTGTACAGGAGATTCTGGCAAATAGTCAAATCTCTGATCAAGGAAGGGCAGTACAGATTTTATAAAGGCGATGGAAAGTGGACATGCAAGGTTCTCTTAGTGTGTGGTGAGAGTTTGCTAATGCAGTCTACATTTGTTTTCTATGCTTATAGAAGGCTTATGATCATATTCTCCAGCATGTACTGTGGGAAGTCCTGTGAGTGTATGGGATATTGAGACATTTACAACATGCTATGAGGTGTCTTTATGAATGCAGTAAGAGATGTGTCCACCATCTGGACACACCTTTAATTCACTTAAGGTATGTATAAGGACCCATCAAGGATGTGATTTATCATGACTCTATGGTTTATATAGACAGGATATCAGTGTTAAAGTAAACATTAACATATGGGCATGTCCCTAATTTACAGTGACAGGTGACAGGCTGTAGTGGTGGGTCTATATCATAAAGGCAAAATGTGAAAAGAGCGAATGCTCTTACATCGAGCACAAATAATTGAAGCTGCAAAACCTCGAACGGCCACAACAGCGATTTATTTCCCCAGGAAAAAAAATTGCTGGGCCAACAACAACAACAAAATAATTCTAAGCATAAAATAAAGTGGGGGGCTTCACCCCACACACCCCCAACTTAAATATACCAACTCCGAGATCACACTACAGTGGAGGAAATGGCAAATCCCTGACAATGGCCCAGGATTTTTTTTTCCTGGGGAAAAAAATCGCTGTTGTGGCCGTTCGAGGTTTTGAAGCTTCGATTTTTTGTGGTCGATGTTAGAGCGTTCGCTCTTTTGATGTTTCGTGTTTATAATATAGACCCATAGTGGTACCAATTCACAAAGTTAAGGTCATATCCAACTCAAACAATTTTATATCAGTCATCATGACTGATATTCTGTGTAAAATTATAAAGAGTCATAACAGATCTTATCCAAAATGACCCAAGGGACCTATTTCTGTTAGATGCAGAATGATAAGTATATGTTAAGAGAGGATCTTGATTGGGATTCTTGGGATATATAACAGCAGTACTTGATGATGGGCTGACAGTGTACTCTGCTTCTCTAGACTATGTAAAGGCAATAAATGCCAATCTATATGTAATTTAATAGCTAAAACACTGCTTAAGCAGTTGGATGCAGGAAGCCAGGACAGGGCACACCTCTCTTCTTTGCTGAAAAATTCTTGTCAAAGCCAAAAAAATGGGGGGGGGGGGGGTAAAGGACCAAAATCAAGGACAAATCTTGAATATTGCTTTTAAAATCTTAGTTGATATCAGGGTTTGCATTAGCATGCATTTTCTGAGGGATGCGAAGTTTGAAACTCAAACATGCATCATTATTTAATGACTATAGTCTTCAATAATTTGCCAGAAAACCACAAGTTTTACATGGAACAGATAAAAATATGAGGCAGAAATTTGGATATTCTGTGAAATTCTGGACAGTTGAATGGTATTGGGTGGGGGCTTGCCTATATATCCCACCAGTGTTAGTAGGAGTGTTTCATAGGTAAGTGTACTTAAAATTCCTTCTTTGGACTGCTCTTCTCAGACATAAATGTAGAAAATGATATACATATAATCAAATAAGCTGATTATTAGAGAAGGGGTAACATAATTACTTCAGTAAAAGTTGCTGAAGTTATCCATGAAGGATTGCAAAAATACACACTTGGTGTTGTAGTAATGACCTCACTTTTAATGTTACTTAATGCATAATCTTAAGACTCAGCAAAAAGGGCATAAATTGTGATTATAAAATAAATGGCCAAATCATTAAAATTGACATCAGTCACTAAAGATCAAAGGAAAATGCTAGAGAATAAAAATGTTAATCAGTATGTGTTTTCCGTAGCAGACAGGCATATTCTATAACCCAGGGCATGTCTAGTCTGCCCATGGAGATCATTGCATCACCTTATATACAAACAAGCTAACTAAAAGTATTTGAAAAGGAAAACTGACACCATACCAGAAAAGCCATGGGGGTTGTAGGAGCTGAACTATTCAGAAAGGTTTCAGGATCTGTCATTATATTCTGTCTCATGTAAGTTACTAACAGGTAACGTCAGTAAGATACTACCTGATCTGATTTAATTTGAAAGTCTATGCCTGGAATCCACTAATGGGGAGCTAACCCTTAATGAGGGAACCTAATACTAAAATAAATATCAACAACAGAAAAAAATGAGATCATGGACTAAGCATCTCTTTACAATAAGAAGAAATCAGTCATGAGCTTCTTTGAGGAAAAATCCTTATTGTATAGGGAAATTAGGAAATGTATAGGGAAAGCAAGAAATGTATAGGGGAAGTAGGAAATGGATAGGGGAAGTAGGAAATGTATAGGGGAAGTAGGAAATGTTAACATGAAGTTACAGCTAACAGCTTCCTGAAGGCTAGCAGGTCATACACATGATATTTGATCTATGAACATATAAGGCATAACACAGGCCGGAATGGTATCGAGTTTGTGATCCTAGATGTGGTCTGTCTGCTTTTAATGTCTTGTCAGTCTCATATGAACATGACAATTTGACAATTAGTTTACTTTTTATTGAGTATGAAGCAGACTAGGGAAAATGAGTACCTTAAAACTCTGAGACTGTGAAGACCTAAAAGAGAAGAGAGGAACACTCTCTTTAAATAACGTGACAGCTACCCTTAGTGGAATCAGCGACTTGCTCATGAGTGATGGCGGAGGGGACTGTAAGTCCAACAAATTGATCAGGACGTGGCTGAAATCTTACAGGCACTCGGCTGGTTTGTTAAGTTCCATAAATAAAAAACAATCTTCAGTACAGAAAACTTCCATAAACACAGCAGGGCTGTAGGACCTTGCAGGAGACTTCTGTAAACACAGCAAGAACTAGAAACCTCAGTACGAGGACCACGTCTTAACATCATCTTTAGAAATCTAACAACAGAAGAATTAAGTAGGATATCAGAGCAGCTACTGATCTTTAGATTTAAGCAATGCATGGTAACAGGGAGATGTGCAGATAGTAAGGCATTCTGAGTGCAATATACAGAGCAGCCAAGCAGAGCTGTGCCATTCCGTGTGTGTGTATGCGTGCGTGCGTGCGTGCGTGTGTGTGTGTGTGTGTGTGTTTGTGTGTGTGTTTGCAATATGGTCTAGTTGGGGGGCTGTCTAGTTAAGTGACTTTGCTCAAAGACAAACCCTGAATCTTAATTATTGGCAAGCAAGTACCTTAAACTTCTACAAAAACTGCCAAGTCTCCTTTAATTAATTTATTTTTTTTGTTTTTTGATTGTTTGTTTGCTTTTGTAAATCACTGAGGATTACAGTCTTTTGATGTAAGTCATAAAGTTTTGTAGTTGTACTGTTCAGTACAGTGGTGCAATAGGTTACACACATGCTTTCGGTGCTGAAGGCAGTGGGTTTTCCTCCCACACCAGGTAGATCGATTGCTGACCCTTCCATGCAGCATGGGAGAGGGGGTGCTGCACTCCTGAACATGTCCTCCTTTGGATGAGATGCCTAGTATCTATGAACTTCTTAGCAGTTTGCCAGCCATTGCTATTGTATATCAGCAGTACAGGCCTAGTAACTGTCAACCTGTTGTTGGTTTCCAGGGTATGCTGCACTCCTGAGTGTGTCCTACTTTGGATGAGATGCCTAGTAAATATGAAACTGATGTCAGTTTGCCAGCCATTCCTATTGTATATCACCAGCACATGCCTAGTAACGATGAACCTGTTGTCAGTTTGCCAGTAACTCCTATTGCATATCACCAGTACACCATTTTTTTTTTACTGTAACATAGGCAATTTATTCATCTAGGACAGCAGGCACTGAATTTATAGATGAAGCACTGAAATGCAAGGTTGTTTGCCAGCTGCAACCTCTTTGTTAGTTACAGGTTTCTTTACTATGGAATTATTCACATGACTTTTACTTCAGCAGAGATTGCACATATTGACTGATACTGTGACAGCAGTTTGATTGCCTTTTATGGTTGAAATGTACTGAAATGGGTAGTTTTGTCATTATTGGTTCATCTGTTTTGTTTTACTGCTTACTGGAAAAATGTTCAAAACTACATATTTAAAACCTACTATAACAAGTGGTGGGGTATTAAACAAAGAATATAATTTAATACAGTCAGGAAGGTGAGTCAAAGAACAAATGCTTTATGCATGTTTCTAAAATGTGTGTAGGGGAGGGCCATGATTTGAAAACAGCCAAAAGGTACACAATTTTTTTATGAATGTGGGTTTCAATGCAGTTTCAATAAATGTGAGTTTCAAGGACAGAGACATTTACTGTTGCTCATGGTAAGTCTGTTTTCATTGTCAGACTGTATTGTTTTCTTTAGCAAATGGCTATCAGCGTTTGCGCTGTAGAATCTGAACTTCTTCTTCTTTTGGCTTTTCCCGGTTAGGGGTCGCCACAGCAGATCACCTGTCCATTCATGACTGACAGTGGAGTTTTACAGTGCTGAGTTGCCAGCCTGGCGCCCAACCTTCCACGGAAGGCACACACGCACACACACTCACACCTAGGGCCAGTTTAGAGTGTTCAATCCACCTACAGCATGTCTTTGGGAAGTGGGAGAAAACCAGAGCACCCGGAGGAAACCCACGCGACCACCGGGAGGACATGCAGACTCCACACAGAAGACATCCCAGCCAAGGATCAAACCAGAGAACCTCTTGCTGTGAGGTGAAAACGCTAACTGCTGCACCACCGTGGCTGCCTGCTATAGAATCTGAACTAAAAGTTTTAAATTACGTAAATACAAACATCTGTAATCATTGTAAAGAAGAAAATAGTGTGCACACCGACAGGTTTCAATAGTGCTTATGGCAGCTGAGGAGAGATGGCCAAGTAACTGTTATGTGTGTGTCGGGGGGCATTAGTCTGGAGCTGAGGAGAGATGGCCAAGTAACTGGACACTGGAATGGCTGTGTGTGTGTCGGGGGGCATTAGTCTGGAGCTGAGGAGAGATGGCCATGTAACTGGACACTGGAATGGCTGTGTGTGTGTCGGGGGGCATTAGTCTGGTTCCATTCTCAAGCTGTATTAAGGTACATCCCTTACTGATATGCCTCAACTGCAAAAGGTTATAAGGAACAAAATATTGTTACATTCAAGTAGTCATTTGGGTATGAGCAGCCACTGTTTGTTTTTTTTTCTGTGATTTGGCAGTTCTGGATAAATGGAAAATCAGAAGAAAGGTGATATCTGAAAGTCTGTGACTGTAAAGAAGTGAAACCTGTTTTTTATTTACTACAATGACAAAGGCATTGAGGTACACCTAAAGCTTGAGTGTGTCACTTAGTAAAGTCAGACTATGGGCAAGCCAAAGCAGAGTGTAGCCAAGCCCGTCATTATTTTCCATGTGACAGCAGCATTACTGTAAGAAAGCCCTCAAATGTACATCTGTATATAAGGGTATGTGATCCCCATGGACAACATCATGGAATACTTAATATAGATAGCATTTCTGGCAGTATTTAATGCAGTTATAGGTCATAAGTAAGCACTAGGCTAGCTGCCCGTGTGAGCCATTTAAGCCTAGCCAATTTCCCTTTTAATGCACTTTTTCATCTACTACACAGGTACACCTTCTGAATTGCATATGGTTTCTAATATGCATACATTTTAATAGATGGCATTGTAAACAAGCACGTAAAGTATATGATGACAATTTCCTTTATTCTTTTTTCTTATTTAGCAGCAGTAGTGCATGCTGCCCTTTTCACAGATATTTGCTGGTTTAGATAAACGTTTTGTTTCACCTTAATGTATTTTTTAATATGCCAATCAAGCCTTTCAAATGATTCAATCAGTAAAAAGCAGAAGAAAGGATCAGAAAGTGAAAGAGATAGTGAAAGAGAAGGGGAGTTTTTTTTTTTGTTTTTATTATGTTTTTACTGTCTAGAAATATAAGAGCATTAATAAGATGAACATTAGCACCATTTTAATTGCAATATGTTACACATACAAACAACTTTGTTGAATAGCTATTCATTCATTCTTTACAGATAGTAAAGCACCTACTGAAGAAAGAAGTGCCACTGTACTTTGCATTCTACGTACATAATAGGCTTAGATATATGTAAATGCTTAAGAGACTGTACTTAATTAGGTCAAGAAGAACACTAGAACACGCAGCATACATTACATACTAAAACTTCAGAGCAGAAGACAAATAGCCAATAAATTTCATACTGTATGCTGAAATGATCACTTTTATGGAAAGTCATTTTGAATTCCTTTTCCTATCTGAGCTCAAGTACATAATGGAGGAGTCTGACATGTTATGAAATGAAATGGCTCCCCCAAGTGGTACAGATGATTATGTGCCACACAGTTGTGCTGCACTATCATAAAAGCGGCTGCTCTGACCTATTGATTCTTACACTACTTCTAATATCTAAAATTGACATTCTCCATGTATTATTCACTTAGCACTTGTGTCTAAGTGAGGGAGATGCATAATCATTTAAAGAGACAAGGACATGTCAAAACTGTTGAAACAGATTAAAGCACTGCATATTGCTTTTCAACTGTGCAATGCAAAATTAGATTACATTTAATTCTGTTTGTGATGTATAGATGTGAACATTCATTTAAGCTGGATGGAGAAATCACTTTACATTTAGATTTCTTTATTATAAAATAAAGTTTAGTAGGGAATTTGAGGCTGGATAAAGGCAGCTGTAAACAGATATATGTATGTGAGTAAACAAGTTTTAGTGAGGCGACTTAAGGAAACAAACACTAGCACAAAGTACCACTGTTTCAAAAATAGACTGCAATAATATTTGGTTTAATCAGCAGAAGCAAAGGTAAGATGTAGTTGTATTAGAAATGGCTTTATTCAGTCAGTAAGATGGGAAAGATACTGGTGGACAAAGGTTATAGATCAACAAAAGTGGATATTATAAGTAAGTATTGTTTGTTGCAGACATATAAATGGATATACATGAGTTCGAAACACCAAACAGGTTAGAAAATGAAAGGCCGAAAATTACATTGGGGTGTTCAATCATGGAACCTGGCAATATGTGAGAGATGTAATAATGAAGTTAGGTCTGCAGTGATTATCTCTACAACAGAGAACGGTTCAGTAATTGAAATGATCAGTATTTTGAATAATCTCTCAGCAAGCTTTAAGCCATCTGGATCAGTTTTAGTTCAAATCAAAAGAAGGATACACTTTGGTTTGAATTTTCCTATTCAGTTTGTTTTTCTCCCAGATGTGTTTCTAGTTGCCTGCAGTATAACACAAACAGCCTGAGCCCATGTTGACCCATGTAATGGAAATAAGTGATATTATGCAAATAATGCTTAATTTCTAATAACAGTCAGTCAGATAAAATGCCCACTTTGGCTTTGCTGGCTACTGAGATAAATAACATGTAACTCAATCCCTGGGATTCATTAAACCCTACATGGAATGTAGGAATAGTGCAGGAACTGCTGCAGGCAATATGCTCGCCAAGCGATTCAGCAAAGGCCACCTAGGACTTACACGAGCTAGTCCTACACTATTCCTACATGGACACCATTGCTTTATGCTAATTACCTCATTTGCAGGTGAAAACCATGCAAATTAAGTGAATTAATGATTCAGCAATCAGGCAGGAATCTATGGAGGAATAGTGCAACCTGCAGAAATGTATTCAGTTACTAGCTGAACACATTTCTGCAAATAAGAAAACGGAGGCATGACAGCCTCAAATAAAGCATGCATTCCATTCATTAGGCATGCCAATGGCCAAATATATGGCCATTGGCATGAAAAATTGTTTAGATTTTGTAAAATAAAACTTTTTTTTGGCCAATCTCAGCCGTTTAAGTATAGGGCAGCGGCGCACAAATGGGATCCTGCTGAAAATAAAAAAAGGGGGGAAAAATCAGTTTTGAGAGAAACTCATTGCCTTCTTGGAAGCTATAGATACTCAACTAATTGTCTGCTACTGGAAATGAGGCAACTTTCTATGATCAGAATAAGGGGATCACTACTGTTTGTCATCTGCTAGTTTCTCTGAGAATATCATTGCGGTTATGTCATCTTCTCATGGTGTGGACAATTCTATATGTCAGATATTGCTTTATTGTGGGAATTGCTGAGGTTATGTGACTTACAATAGAGGAAATGAATAAGTTTAGATTTTTTAATCTATTGCTCTCTCTTTCTCTACATTTGTGAGCTTTTCTGAGGTAGTATATATAGATGTCAGGGATGGGGGTGCAGGGGACGAGCACCCGACATTAAAATTATTTTTCTTGTTTGGTGATGAGTGCGCGTGCATGTATATATGAATACGTGTGTGAGTGTGTGAGGATATATCTATATATGAGTGCAATGTTTAATGTGCAATTCTTTTTTTTTGTTTTGTTTACATGATGCATGTATAACCTCGACTAAGGAAGATGCACTAGCTCATTATATATTCAAAGTACGACTACAAGGTGAGAGTAGGAACACAAGCAAAACTTATGAAAAAGAGAGGACTAAAGAGCTGTGCAGTTTTAAAGTGACTCAGTGACTGCTATTTAAAAGGCAGTTACAGTAAAGTCTCGGTTAACCAGAACTCAAGCAACCATAACTCTCAAGCAACCAGAAAAAAATCGAAGAAATGCAGTACAATTTTCATGTGTTTCACTTTCTGCCCCCCCCCCCCCCCACAGAAACATACGTTATGTTTTTAGAGTTTTAGTGTTTTAAAAAGGAAGATAGGAATAAATTCCATCTCTCCCCATCATATCAAACAAATAGTATAGGGTACAGTATTAGTGAAGCCTATTATTAGTAATAACTCTCAAGCAATCAGAAACTACAGTTATCTGGCATCTACCAATCCTCATGGGTGCCGGTTAACGAAGAGTTTACTGTATTGAATCTAGAGGAGGGCTGAGAACACTCTAAGGAGATATAGATAAAGTAAAGAGATCAGCTAAATTTCTGGTAGGCTGACATGTTTCAAAAGGTCCAACACAAGGTTCCTTACGGGCTAAACACAACTTAAATTTTTCTTTGAAATTAAGGAATCCAGAAGCATGAACCTGTACAAGTATATGTTGTGTGACTGAGGTAAATGTTTTCACAGGTTACTACCATGCAAGTGAAGTCTATCATTCTCCAAATTATAGTTTGCTTAGCACTTGGGGGTTATCATCTGAATTCTAGTCCTGCCGAGAGGTAACTCACATACATGGTATTCCTTTATGACAGAGCAAAATATGCTCTTCAGCCCTCAAATTACTAAGCATTTACACTTAGCATTGCTTAATATAAGAATGAATCTATACGTGCTTCTTTATATCAAATACAGAATGGCTTTATATGTCAGTGATGATAAATTTCAAGTCTTCAGAATACTTTTCTGATCATATTGGCATTGGTACAAGGGAATTTTCATTTTTCTTGAGCAAAAAGTTTAGAGAGACAGCTAAAAGTGAATTTCATTCATTCTCTGACAAACCCACTGAGGTGTTAACATTTCTACAAGCATTTTCTAGGTAAGAGTAATTTTCATGCTTTGTAGGATAAAATGTGTTCTATGCTGCAATGTCCAGTAAGATACCTTGGTAATATGGCTCAGCTGAGACTGTATCTATACACTTTGCACATTCCACAAAATATTTATTTTTATGATAAATTGAATACCTTATATTTCATTTCTTCATTTAAATTTAATATAAGGTTAGTGAGATGGCCCCAGAAAATGCTGCAGAGGCAAACTATTACCAGACACTATATATTTTAAAATACCATAACACTACCCCCTTTTCTAGATGTCCACTTAGTAAGTGATAAATGGTTCTAGCAGTGGGTTTAAATCAATTCATGCATTTACTTATTTCCTAATTACTCATCTAATATGACTGAGGATCACAGGTACATAATGTAGGCGAGGCAGCAAATGCTTGTTTTTCTTTTACTTGACTTGAGCCTGGGTCATGGTTTAAAAGGAGCAGTCCACTTACCCAATTAACAAATTGGCATCTATAGCATATTATTTTACGATGTAAATAGTGAACGCTATTTCATCTTACCAATAATATCGAAACAACAAAATATCGAACAAACGGAACAGCGAATCTTTTCCCAGGGAAAAAATTCACTGCTCCGTAAAAAAAAAAATAAACTTAAACACAAATTTAAGTGGGGGGCTGTGCTCCCCACACCCCCCTACTTAAATATACCAACTCCGAGATTGCACCATAGTGGAGGAAATGGCAAAGTCCCAAAGCCAGCCCACCAATTTTTTTCCCTGGGAAAAAATTCTATGTTCCGGGACTTCGCTATTTTGCCATTTCACTAGTATCGGATCGACTAAATAGCATTTGCTATTTAGTCCATTTGATAGCATCATATAGACCTGCAAATTGTAATCAATCAATCAGTCAGTAAATACATATATAAAAGCTAATTCAGAATGGAGTACTATCCCAATACGATGCACACACTCAATTTTTCACAGCACAGAGACACTTATAGGCAATCTGAAGGCATTGCAATTCACCCATGGCATGGGATTTAATAGCAACAGGAGTAACCAGCAATATGCTACATGGACACATTGAGAGTGTACAGACTCCCATAGAAGGCATGCAATTGAAAACTAAACAAATTGCTCTAAGTCAGCAACACTGCTGTGCCTCTCAACCTAACCAACATAAATCCAAGAATCCTCAATAATTCATATGTGAGATGTACATTTTCCTTACTGAAAACCTTATGGTGTCCTGTAATGTGGCTGCATACAGTTTTTGCATACATTTATTTTCTTGTGAAACAAATTATGTTAGTCCAAAACAACCTTCCCTTTCAGAAAAAAAGGTCTCACTGTAGATTTATTGGGTGATTGCAAATTCATTTCTTTCTTTTTTTTTTTTTTTTTGTTTAATCCTTTATTCAATACTTCTCTGTTTTTTAAGGGTAACGGAGGTATAGCTAGGCTTTCTTGTTATTAAGAAGGAAAATAGTTTAAGGATGTTTTTATTCACCATTCATGTCACAAAATTCAACCTTCAGACAATAGTTTGTTGTAGGTGATTTAGGATAGCAAATAAGCCCTCTTAAAGTGATTGTGATGTAACATGACTGAAAAGAATCATTATTGTTAGATTGCAGATAGGCATTATCATTAGAGAAGCAGGAATGAGCCTGGGAGAATGAAAAATAATGTTGGTACCACATTCATCAAATTCTTTAAATATTAGTATAGAAAAGCACCAGCAACATATTATGGCCATCCATATAATACTAGTGCTGCCTGGCGGTTGCTGCTGATCTTAAACATAATGGATGCACAAGTCATGTGCTTCTGTACTTGAGTGACCATTTTATTTGTATTTTATTTTATTTTATTTTATTTTATTTTTATTTATTTATTTATTTAAATTTGTTGACCGGGAGTGTCCGACTGGATGTAGGTGCATTTTCAGCGGAGGCCCGGGGAGAAAAGCTCCACAGTAAAATAAACAGACAGTAGTTACATTGGATTTCATAGTGATTAACAATTTAACATAGCAATTACTTACAACATATTTACAGATGAAGAACATAGTACATCAGTAGACAACTAGAATCTTTATCTGTGAAGTACATAACAGACATTAACAAATGTTACAATGAGAAGTTCCTGCTGTATAATAAGTACTAGGCTTATGAGCATCTGAGCTTGCTGTAATCAAGGTAGTTAGTGGAGTGGAGAGAAAGGTAGTGGTTGGATGGGGTGGATGATATTAGAGTGGGAGTTGCAAGGCATAGCCAGCATGTTTTTAGGTGCGCTTTTAGTAAAGTTTTGAAGTGGGTGCATGATGGTACGGAGGTAATTGTGGGTGGGAGCGAGTTCTATAATTTGTCTATGGCACAAGAGAATAGTGCTTCACCAGCAGAGTTATTGGCTTTAGTGATCTGCAAGTGATTTTTGTTGCTGGATCTTAGTGGTCTCGTGGTGCGATAGGGTTGGAGTAGATTCTGGAGGGATGGGACATTTAGTGGATGGTTTATTAGTTTGTGGGCGAGTGAGAGTTGATACCACTGAAGGAGGTGAGGGAGTTCAAGCCAGCCCAGTTCAGCAAGTGAGAGACAGTGGTGACTACGGTAGGATGCCCCTGTGGTGAATTTGGAGATTTTGTTGTAGCAGGTCTCTAGCTTGTTTAGATCACATTGCCTTAGGTTGGTATATATTGGAGAGGCATAAAGTAGGGTGGAGATAAGGTGGGAATTTGCTATTGAAATCTTTGCTGCTTTGGTGAGAAATTGCTTATTTCTGTATAACGCTCCTAGCTTTTTGTGGACTTTTTTGATGGTCATGGATATGTGAATGTCAAATTTTAGTTTATTGTCTATTTCCACTCCTAGCAATTTGGTGTGTTCAGTTGGGTATATAGTGGTGTTGTCTTTTGCTGTGATGTTAAAGTGAGAGTTGTTTTGAGTATGTTTGGTGGGTTGGAAGATGAGTAGTTTAGTTTTGTTTGGGTTGAGTATTAATTGGGCATCGGATAACCATGTTTCGACAGAGGAAAAGGCTTCCTGTGTGACTTTTTGTAGTTTGGGTAGGGACTGGGCTGAGCAGATGATGGTCGAGTCATCTGCATATTGTATGAGTGTGCCATGTTTGGTGGCAGAGGCTAGATTATTGGTGTAAACAGAGAAGAGTAGGGGTCCAAGGATGGATCCTTGGGGAACCCATATGGAGACAGGTAGTTGGGGAGATATGTCATTCTGCCATACAACGACAAATAATATATTTATTATATTTTATATTTGTTTACCAGTAAAGTCTGACTGGACAACTTGTCCTTTTTCAGTGAAGATTTTGGGAGAAAAGCTCCACATTTATAAATAACCGTAAGATACATATACAATGTACAGATATACATATTGATTCAATCTCAGATATAAGTTGTTGTTGTTCCTTTGGCTTTTCACGGTTAAGGGTCGCCACAGCTAATGATTGGCAGTATATTTTCATGGTGCCGAGGTGCCAGCTCGGTGCCCAACCTTCAACGAAGGCACGCCCATTCACGCATGTCTTTTGAACGCCACTCGACTGCGGGGAGGACATGCAGACTCCACACAGAAGGAGCTCCAGCCAAGAATCGAAGGGGAGAACTTCAATCTCAGATATAAGTACAAAATGAAAATACATGTTATACATTTCACTGATGCAATCATATAGCCTAGCTGGGACAAATAATAACAGTACTGTGATTCTAGATAGCAAACAAGCAAGTTAAGAATACATATACTCAAATAAAAAAATAACAGGATGAGTTTCCTTAGCTGCCTTAAAACATCTATTTCTTAACCAGAGTTTGTGCAGGAGCAGGTCCATGATTCTGATAGGTGTGATTTGAGAAGTCTTTTAGAGTTGGAAGTGTTAGTAGTTGTTCTGATATTTAATGGCAGGGAATTCCAAGTTTTGGAAATGGAGTAAAGGGAAACTCCAGCTGCGTTGCTAGGTTTGGATATAGTTAGAAAGGATTTGTTAATGGAACATAATACCCTGTTATTGGAATAGTGTATTAGTAGATTTTGAAGTACTGGTATTTTTTCCTGCAGATTTAGTATTTGATGGGTGAAGGTAAATTGATTTATAAGCAAGTAGATTCGGTAGCTAGAGCCAGGATAGTTGTTTTAAAGTCAGACAATAATGGTACCTGAAATATATGTTTTCAAATATGTTTTTTTTTTATTTTTTATATATCAAGGATCAAACAAACTAT
Organism: Protopterus annectens; assembly: GCF_019279795.1. Taxonomy (NCBI): domain Eukaryota; kingdom Metazoa; phylum Chordata; order Ceratodontiformes; family Protopteridae; genus Protopterus; species Protopterus annectens. The sequence continues at coordinate 498,368,147 of NC_056735.1, read as the reverse complement.
GTACAGAAACAAATATAATAAACTATATACAATGTCCATAACAATATATACATACAAAAATAAATATTTAATTCTCTAATAAAAATTTCAGTTTCTTCTAAGCAATTAGCTTATGGGTCAGATCTTTTGTTCTCAGCTTTATAGTAGAACTTTCTTTATCACATACTAGTTTGGCTAAATGAACAAATTCACTACTAAATAAGAGAGTATATTCTGACTTCCAATTCTTCGTAACAACTTTCCTTGTTTTTTGCTTTCTGGGTTTGATTTCCAGAACTGGCACATTAAACAGTATAAGAGAAAATCAGAATTTAAACAATTGTCATTCCACATGGCTTTACAGAAATAACTAAAATCATTCCAAAAAGAGATACCATTCTACAAATGTCAATCACGTGCAACCAGTCAGCGTCATATGATTTACATCTCCAACATTTCAGGTCTTCTTTTTTATATATTTTTGTAATTCTATGTGGAGTTAAAAAAATTTCTATGCAAAAACTCCTAGGTGTAAATTCTCCAATAAGGAGAAACTTTGTTTTTCCTGTTGATTTCCAACATAACCTTTCATTACTTACTGTAAATTCTCCTTTATTTTAGTTGAATAATTCCAGTAAGAGACATCTATAAAGGTGAAATCTGTTCTAATAGATTTATATGTCATGGATATAAATGAGGTATATTTTAGGGAACCACTGTTAATAGTAGAAATACTGTCAATAATTTTAGGTATGGTTTTGTCAAGTGCTTCTAATGAAGGTATAGTTTTATTTTGAAAGAATTCTTTACAGGTCTGGATATCCAGCCAGTTACAATTTTGTAGACTATACATAGCAATTAAATAATCAGCCCTGTAAATTTTATTTGTTGAAAAAAACTGGTGCCAGTACAGAAAATTACCAATATTTTATTGATCCAAAAATAGCTGAAAAAGGCAACACCAAAGCAGATAATCCTTTAAAACGAACTTTTAATCCAATTGTTTATAAAGATAGTGAGCGCTTTCATGTTATCACAACGTTTCATCAGACATTAAGTAAAAACCATTAACTGCCAACCATAAATAGTAAATTCAAACCCATCTGGCCTATGGTTCAACAGAAACAATTATGACATCATGTTGAAATTTAAAATTTAGAAAGACATGCTTTATAAACAACATTCTTCAAAATATATACATAAATAAAGCATGCATCATAAGAAACACTTGTAAGACACATGTGCATTCAATATATATTAATATAATACACATATTTATAAATATTACAAAAAAATACACACTTTTTTTATTTAAATAAAATTAAAATTAACGAATGTATGTAGTGTAGTTCATTCTAACAACTAACTAAAAACAGTATATACGTATGCTTATGTCTAAAAATCATTCACATAAAGCTGTGAAAATTAAAATACTATTTAAAGTGACTAATGTGCATGTGGTCTGGCTGATAAAAAAGGTTTTAATGTCATCCTATCATTCAGTCCACTCATTTTATGTGCTTGCAAGCGTATTATCCATCTACTTTCTCTACCCTCCGTGTAAGTCTTAACATTCCCTAATCTGCCTGATTTCTTAATCAATTCTAATGCTCTAAACTTAAGTTTATGTGTCATACCATAGGTTAGCAGATGTTTAGCTAATGCGTTCTTATCGTCTTTGTTTATAGCATAAATATGCTCTCTTACTCTTTCTCTGAGGGTCCTATTGGTTTTACCTACATAGAATGACTTGCATATCTGACACTGTGCCAGGTACAAGAAGTCCCTTGTCTTACAATCCGCATATTGTTTAAACACATAATCCTGTCTCGTATCAGGGTTGGCTATGGAAATTACTTCTACAAGAAATGAGCTTAAGGATGTCATAAGTGTGACAGAAATGGCAGCTTCGTTAGCGATCTCACTATAAGTTTAACGGCACTTGATAATAAGTTATTACAGGAGAAGAAGAAGAAATTGGAAAGAGACTTGAATGATTTCCGCAGGGGTAATATCTTCTCGTGGCCCAGGGAGACTAATGCTGCTACTAACAACACACGAAGAGCATTTCCACCTTCCACAAGCAGAGAGGGGCAGATCACTGAAGGTACAATGATGACGACACTGGAAACAATGGCACAGGTGGTGCAACAAACCGAAGAATTGAGGGGAACTCAGAACAGCAGTGCTCATGGAGGCAGCTTGTGTTTGCCAGGTAGGGAAGTTGTCTCAAACCTGGGCAGCATGGATGTCAGCAGGAAAGTTCAACAAGTTGAACAGGAAATGGCCACAACTTCCACAGGGAATGTGGAGATACCGGCAGATGATAGCAACAACATTTTTTCCTTTCCATTGCCAATACGCCAGATAGAGAGGCAAGTTTGGTCTCCACATAACAGTGTGAGGAAGCGCAAGGGTTAAGAAGAGAGGTACAAATTTCAGCACAAGGTGCTACGACCGATACTGAGGACTTGATTATTAACATATCCAGGTATATACTTTCCAATAGTGAGAGATCTCTGTTAAACAAAGGTCTCTCATTTATACCGTCTAAAAACTCTGACTTAATGGATGTGATTATAGACATTAAAATGTTCACTAGAAATGTGGCACTGAAAATGATGTTTGGGAATAATATGAATAATGGTTATAAAGTGTTTAAAAAACCTTCTACATTTATACCTCAGATGCATCCACTTTTAGATGCGTTTGAAAGAGCTAGTGAAAGTGATTTATTACAATTGTCAATGTCACACACCAGACCTGAATTTTTTAATTTAACTAGTAAAGAATCTGAAGCTTTGAATAAACTGCAGAACATTGCTGAGATAGTAATTAGACAGACAGACAAGGATGGAGCTGTGGTGTTGTTGGATAGAGATTTCTATAAGAGGAAAATGGAGCAACTATATGCTGACAACAACACTTATAAGTTATTAAGTAAGGTGCAACTAGACAAGATCATAAAAAGTGTTCATAGTGAATTATATGACCTTCTCTTATGTAGAGTAATAGACATAGATCTGTATAGATACTTTTTGGTTGAGAAACTGATCATCTCCACTTTCAGGGGACTGACGAAGGTCCATAAAAGTTTGATGGACCCCAATATGAGACCTATAGTCTCGAGGAGGGGATGGCTTACAGAAACTCTCTCCATTTATTTGGAAAAAACAACTTAGACCAGTGGTAGATGGTGTATCCACTATAATTAGAGATACGCAACAGTTCTTAGAGACCTATGCTGGGGATGTTTTTCTGATGCAGACAATGGTAATGAACATTTGGTTTCACTTGATGTTGTTCCTTTATTTACATCCATACCAAATAACACAGGAATGGAGTATGTTAGGCTCTTATTAATTGAAGAAGGAGTGCCAAGGGATCTCATTATGAGATACCTGTCATTGCTGGACATTGTATTGAACAATAATGTCTTTATATATGAAGAGGAATATTTTCTAAAAACCAAGGGGGTGGCAATGGGCACCCAGTGTGCAAACTCATATGCCAACCTAGTGTTGGCATATTGGGAGAAGACATATGTATTTAACAGTGGAGATTATGGGGAGTACATTGGTTACTACAAACATTTTGTAGATGATGTTTTTCTTGCATGGAAGGGCACTGAATGATTGGAAGAATTTGTGGAATATCTGAATGGAACAACAGATTTTCTGTCTTTTGAATGTGTTAGTTCCCAAAAGAGATTACAATTTTTAGATGTGCAATTGAGCAAGGGGGAAGATAGATTACACACTAATATGTTTAGGAAACAATGTTGGAAAAACAGCTTGTTACATCGGAGCAGCATGCATCCAACTCACTTTTGTCCTAATATAATGAAGAGTCAGGTACTAAGGGTATCAAGACTTACTAGTCATGATGAATCTTACAGAGAAGCATGTAAGACATTGGCAGATAACCTTAAACAACGAGGTTATAAAGATGGTGAGATAGAGAGATCTATGTATAATAGTAGGTCACACAGGAATAAAAAAGGAAGACCATACTTCCAAAGGAATAGAAATATTGACAGGGTTGATGAAGAAGGTTTGAATGTAAGAGGAAATGAGGGGCTTAAAGTGATTATTCCATTTACTAATAGGAATAATAAGGTAAGAGAAGTAATAGAGATAAATTGGAGATTACTGAATGTAGATGATGATATCACTACAATAGTAGGTAATAGGCCAAGATACACATATAGAAATACAAAATAGGGGCTGCAATCAGTGCCCATACATGGCAGGTGATAATACATTTGTTCACCCTGATACGAGACAGGATTATGTATTTCAACAATATGCAGATTGTAAGACGAGGGACTTGGTGTACCTGGTACAGTGCCAGATATGCAAGTCCTTCTATGTACGTAAAACCAATAGGACCCTCAGAGAAAGAGTAAGAGAGCATATTTATGCTATAAACAAAGACGATAAGAACGCATTAGCTAAACATGTGCTAACCTATGGTATGACACATAAACTTAAGTTTAGAGCATTAGAATTGATTAAGAAATAAGGCAGATTAGGGAATGTTAAGACTTACATGGAGGGTAGAGAAAGTAGATGGATAATACGCATGCAAGCACATAAAATGAGTGGACTGAATGATAGGATGACATTAAAACCATTTTTATCAGCCAGACCACATGCACATTAGTCACTTTAAATATTATTTTAATTTTCACAACTTTATGTGAATGATTTTTTGACATAAGCATAAGTATATACTGTTTTTAGTTAGTTATTAGAATGAACTACACTACATACATTCTTTAATTTTAATTTTATTTAAATAAAAAAGTGTGCATTTTTTGTAATATTTTTAAATATATGAATTATATTAATATATATTAAATGCACTTGTCTTACAAGTGTTTCTTATGATGCATGCTTTATTTATGTATATATTTCGAAGAATGTTGTTTATAAAGCATGTCTTTTTAAATTTTAAATTTCAACATGACGTCATAATTGTTTCTGTTAAACCATAGGCCAGAAGGGTTTGAATTTACTATTTATGGTTGGCAGTTAATGGTTTTTACTTAAAGTCTGATGAAACATTGTGATAACGTGAAAGCGCTCACTGTCTTTATAATCAATTGGATTAAAAGTTTGTTTTAAAGGATTATCTGCTTTGGTGTTACCTTTTTCAGCTATTATTGAATTTTTCTATGTTTATTCTGAAAGGCACTTTATCCAGGACTGATTGAGTGCTTTTCTTAACATTTTATTGACGTCAAAGGAAATTTTACATTCACTAGTAAAGGCAATTAGAAAAGGGAAATAAATATTGTGGGAAGAAATAGCCAGGGAATTGTTATGGCTAGGCTTGTATAGGCCCTAGGGCCAATAGCCTAGTACCAACCTATGAACCTATGAACCTATGGAAATTAAGTTCTTTATTAGGCTGTTAGAATACACAAATCTTTTAAAATTCAATAATATCTGGTTGATGAAGAAAAGGATGTTAGTTTTTGTTTATTTAGAAAATATACTTTAATTAACCATATAAATATATTCCTATATATACAAATAAAAGGTTCAAACAATGTTTTGTTATTGTTTATTAATGTATTTTCATGTATTGATTGCCAATAGGATGTATATTGTGAAGAAAACGAAAACACGGTCATCTGTGTTAGCATGTCTGGCAGGAAAGAACTTTTTCAAACAGCTGACTGTTATTTTTAAAATAAGACAGTTGAGACTACAGCTTGTCAAGTGCTGAGCAGTTTTGTGAAGTACAGTCAGTTACAATGCTGTGCAGTCAGTGGACACCCATGAAAGAGAACTCACCAAAAACTTTAAGCCTGCCTTTTACCTTGCTGTTATATGTTAGATTAAATCAGGGACAGTATTATTTAGCTAGATTAGGAAAGCTTAGTTATTAAGATAAAGTTTTTTTCTAGAATAATGGATTCCTATCCTGCAGTTTAATTTTACATTCCCGGTGATTGAGTTCTGTTGTTTATTGAAAGCTATTGATTTATATTCTTGTAATCAATTTACTTATTATGAAATGTTTTTCATTAATTTACATTGTGGCTGGAAATCAGTGTTTTTTTTCTTTAGAGATTAGAGAGTGCTTCTACCTGTTTGATGCTTCCCTAGGTCACCTTGAAGGCCTGGCTGCTTATGGTCATAGCTATCATTTATTTTGATATTTAATTTTCATAATTGCATACCCCTTTAAAGAGCATGAAGACACTCTGATTGATGTCAGCATTACCATATTATTTTGGGGAAGGGCCACAGCTGGAAATCTGTGTCAGGCTTTCCCAGAAGTATTTGGATGTGTGAGATTTAAATTTACTTTGAGTGTGAGTGTATCAGAGGTCTTAAACTGGGAAACATTGCTCTGAAGTGTATAATACAGGAATGCATTTGGGGTGGACAGAGGTATATAGTTCATTCCCAGTTAAAGAGACCATGTTCCTGTTGTGCTATTAGGGGAAAATTGTGAAATATTACTTCTATTTAAGTGACAGTCTCACATTGGACTCATTAGTGAGGATTGAAGCACCTTAGTTACTGACCCAGAATAGTAAGGGACATCACATTAATCAGTGGCAGTCTGGTAGGATATAGCCAGACATCACATATATGAGCTATTAATCCATAGAAGTACTGTGTTAATAATAAGTGCATTTATATAAAATCCATTGTTAGGAAATGCGATACCTCCCTCATCCTATCTTGGATTGTGCCATTTTTGGGATATTCTAGTTTTTTTATGGTACAAGAGAAACTTGATTAAGATATTACTTATACTTTTAACAGTTTTTTTTTTAGTGGGGGATAATTAATGACTGACTAACAAATAAAATTTTAGGGAATATTATAATTTTAATTAAAGTTAATCTATCCTCAAATGAGGAAAACATTTTATTTCAGTTGTCCATTAGGTTTATAACTAAATTAATTAAATGTTGATAATTAACAGAAACTGTCTTTTTAAGATTAGATTCAATGAAAATACCTAGACATTTAATATGTGAATTGTCCCAATTAATGTGCTTGTAAGTTTTTAATTTAGAGGTAACTTTCTTGTTCATTAAAAAGTGTTTGGGTTTTGTTATGGTTACATTTTAATCCTATGTTTTCAAATAATTCCAGAGCACTAACTAAAACGTCTAGTGAAGTTTCAATATCCCCACATGTTAGTAACAAATCATCGGCAAAAAGATGGATCTTGGGGGACAGATCACTAGTAAGTTTATAACCTGTAATGCTCTTATTATTTTGTATGTAATTAGCAAATGGCTGTATGGCAAGAGCAAAAATTAGAGGGGACAAAGGGCAACCTTGTTTTGTACTATGCAATACTTTAAAAGGGATAGATAGGAAAGAGACAATCTTAACAAAAGAAGTTGAATTTTCACAGAACCTTTTAATTAAATCTATATATTCTGGAGAAAAGCCATACTCTTGTAATGCTTTAAATAAGTATGTCCAACTAAGAGAGTCAAAAGCTTTGTCTGTGTCCAAACTTATTATTGACAATTCATTGTTCTTGTTGTTTGTGACATCTATAAGTGACAGTGGTCTTATATATTGTCTTGAAATTTCCTTTTCTTTATGAACCCAGTTTGGTCATTGTCTATTAATTCAGAAAGGATAGAATTCAGTCTATAAGCTATAATAGCCATAAAGATCTTATAATCTATATTTAACAAAAAATAGGCCTATAAGATGAACAAGAGGTGGGTTCCTTATCTGGTTTTAGAATTGAAGAGACTAGAGAATATTTCCATGAAGGTGGGACATTTGACGTATTTTTAATTTTTTGAAAAGTGTTTAACAAAATGTTTAATATGTTATCTGGTAAGATTTTGTATAATTCAGGAATTAACTCATCCATTCCTGGTGCCTTATTAGTTTTTAAATGATTTATTTGATTTTGTATTTCTTTAAAAGTGAAGGCTTTATCAATTTTGGTAATATTGTCATGAGATAATTTCCTTTGAATATTCTTCTTTAAAAATAATGTATAATACTATTATCTCCTATCATTGCATTGGCACTATTTATATTTTAATAATGTTTTTAAAGCATTCTAGCATGTTTTTCATATCTGATACTTTTATTCTTTTCTTATTCTCTTTATATATGATTTCTTTCATATGACTTTTCTCGTTTACATATTTAGATCTAACTGCAATTCTGCATAAGCTTTTAGGGGTTAACTGAGTATAAGTGTAACCTGATTTTCTCCAAATTTTTGTAAATTTTGTGATGTAGGATGTCTTGGTATTCCTTGTTCAGTTTATTTATATTACCTTCAATTATTTATATTATCTAACACTATTTTATCATTAGATGTTAGGTTACCTTTTAGTTTATCTATTTCTTTTTGTAAGTTGGTCAGCTTCTTATCCCACTCTTTTCATTTAGACAAGTACTAGCTTTTAACTTTACCATATAAAACTACCTTTTAGATATCCCATAGAGTCATGTCTAATACCTCACCATTATTATGTATTTCAATAAATTAGTTTATTTGCTAGAATCCAATCTTGAAAGCCTTTTATTGTGGGAATTCTCTGAAAAGAGATAAAAAAATCGGTATGAAAAATTAATTTGAAGGTAATGGCATTGTAATCTGATAAAGGTCAGGATACAATCATAACATTTTCTGTTTTTGATAACAATGAGTTGGTAACTAATACTTTATCAGTATTCATCTGCATGCCAAACCTGTATGAATAGTGAGAGAATGTTAGGGAAGAAGGTAATTTTATATCATAAGTATCTTTTCAGTGCTTGAATTTACATAATTTATATAATTATTTAAATGTCTAGCTACAGGAGAGATGTTAAAAGATTTAGTATTTCTGGTGCCAGTTGGAGATAAAATACAATTAAAATCTCCTGCTAGAATTCTTTCCTGAGACTATAGGATGATAGTGTTAAAATGTTGTTTTACAGCTTTTGTACCAATTCTAGGTAACCAATATGAGATAATCAGGGTATAAAACTTTTCCCAAGCTTAATTACTATTAAAGCTAACATACCATCTTTATCTGTATAAGAATCCTTGATCTCTGGTAATTGTAGGCTTTTCCTCCATAGAAATAAGCCCCCCCTTTTTTCCTTTATATTGTGAACTAACCAACATTACATAGTCTTTTAACAACAATCTATTTAAATCTTGTGATATTAAGTGTGTTTCTTGAAGAAAAGCAATGTCCGCTTTATGCAAATAAAGATATTTGTTCACACTTCCTGTCTTCATGGGATTATTTAGCCCATTTACATTTAAAGAAAGAACGTTATATGCTGACATAGTATGCCAGGGTTTGCAAGATTAGGATACTTGTATTGATTTCCTATGATTTTTCTTAAAGAGTTTAAAATTTAATTTATGGACAAATTATGAACAACTAAAGTAAAAATCTTAAGTATATGAACATTAAAAACCTTCTGCATGGACTACAATATTTCTGGCTGAATAGGTACTCCATACAAGTCACAGTCTTGCCAAACCATTATATCTAGTGGAAACTTTCTATTACTGCATGTTATCATATGAATTGAAGAAAAGCAGTACTTATAATAGAATATAAATGCAAAGGAAAATCACTGTTAATAAATCAGGATATATTTTTTATAAAAGCAAAATATATGTTATTAAATTAAAATATAGAACCATAATCACTGCTATTAGTTAGTTTTTGAACACTTACTAATACTGTATTATACTTTATTTGGTTCAGTTCAATATTAATAGTTTCCACGTTCATGTTCATTGTAAATTAACTGAAACTGATACCATTCAAATGTGAAGTATTATAAAATAAATAATCATTCTTACTACAAAGTAAAAAATGTTGACACTACCACAGCCACCTTTTGGATACTTATTGACAGAGTTGTCCACCTTTCTATATCTAAAAAAATGCAACATTTTCAAAATGTAGGTAAATAGTGACAGGTATATAAATAATAAGAATACATTAGTAATCTATCTTTACTACAGTTTTTCTTTTCTTTCACTGTCTTACTATACCATTTATAATATTTCTCATTTTCTATACACATAAAACCTTTATAGACACCAGCTGAACAAAATCTAAAAATATCATCCTAACTAATATTCAGCAAATGAAACACTATCAGTTTTATATTCATTATATGTAACTTTTCCTAAATAAAATAGTTTTTTGTAAAATATCATTTCCTTACCACAAACTGGGTATTTCCCATAGATTCATTCAGTTATTAAAAGATTACCATGATCTCAGCATGGTAATATAGTTCCGAACTAGTTATAAATTACATGACGTCCATTTGGCTTGTTAATCATTCAGGTCACACCCATTTTTATTCAAAAACATCCTGAAGTCTAGTTAAATGTAATATCGCTAATATAATAAATATAATAAGATTATTAAATAAGCGTTTCTTTACTTACATTACTTTTCAGATAAAAACATTAAAATAATACCAAATGAAGCAAGGCAATGTCCGTTCTGTAATCCAATTGGTCTGATGGATTTAACTTGAAGTAAGAAGGTCAAAGTTAGCTAATTACTCCCTGGATGTTCTCTTGGACATCTCTGCATGTAAATAGACCCTTTATGGAGTTTTAGGAGCTCAAGCCTGCTTCAGAAACCTTCAACAGCAGTTAAAGTAATTTGGTGGGAAATTTTACTTAAGTGACGCTTTAAAACTTAGAACACTCTTGGATGTACTATACAAGCCACAAGCAATTTAAAACATTTATTTTTAATTTAAATACTTATTTTTGGCTGTCATTGTTATTAATAAATGACAAAATTAACAATTTCTAATTACTGATTAATAGATTTAAACAATAACAGCCCAAACCTCAAAAAATAAAGCATTATTCTAAATAAATGCAAATGTATATTAAACATATTTTACAGCATCTGTTGTCATTTTAAACACACACTGCTAGCCACAGCACAACTCCCCAATGCAATGATACAGCAAAAAATAATTATAAAATATCAGTTTATCAAAAATACCACTATATAACTGTAAAACCCTTGCATGTTCTTCCACAAAGATCAAGACTTCATTTGAATTTTGTACTGGTTTTCATTTCTAATCAAAAGTCATTAAAAACCCTGTGGAGTCACATGAAGTTTAGTTGTTAATGCTTTTTTAACTTTGAAAGGGAAGGAAAAAAGAAAAAGAAACAAGTAAAACAAAATGCATTACCTTGTTTGTGTAGTTCCAAGGTCTCTTAAAACCATCTACATTGCTATATAATACAAATAAGGTTTTGAAATAATTATTTGTCTCTTGTTTTTTTCTTTTCTTTCACATTCATTTTTTGTTGTTGCTTATCCTTTTAATGTGCTGCTCATGTCCATATGTTCTGCTGTATTTACTGATTTCCTTTGTTGTACAAAATTGTTGGCGTCATCAAGTATTTCAAATGTTTTTGATCCTTCTGGTAAGTAATGTCTTATTTTTGCAGGAAGATTAGTTGAGATTTAATACCAACCTTTTTCAGTGATTTTATAAGGGGAATGTTGATTCTACCACAACCACCTTTTGGAAACTTTATGATAGATTCCACGTTTCTATATCTAAAAAAAGCACAGAATTTTCAAAATGCAGGCAAACGGTGACAGGTATACGAATAATAATACATTTGTAACCTCTGTTCACTACAGTTTTTCTTTCCTTTCACTGTCTTAATATACCATTTATAATATTTCTAATTTACTATACACATAAAACCCTTTATTGACACCAGCTGAACAAAATCTAAGAATATCATGCTAATAGTCAGCAAATGAAACTCTAACAGTATTACATTCATTATATGTAACTTTTCCTAAATATAATACTTTTTTTGCTGTAAAATATTATTTCCTTACCACAAACTAGACATTTTCCATAGATTCATTCAGTTATTAAAAAACAACACCTCATCTCCTTAAACTCCTGGATTTTAATACAGATTTCAAACAAACTTTCCCATTCAATCCTTTGCCTCTGTATGCTTGTAATTTAATTATCCAGCATAATTCTCCTTATTAAAATCACCCAGTCTAAAAGAGAAATCTACCTTATCTATCACCATAAAGGTACATGTGCTTCCCCATACCCAGAGACATGTCATGAAAGTGCATTCGTTTCATCTAGGAGTCTGATACTTCTAATGTGTTCTCTTAGTGACAGTAGTTTCCAACATCCAATATTAGGTAGGACCTTTGTATTTAATCTGACTGCAAACTGTAATACAAGAGACATTTCTTATATGTCACAGTGCACATTGTGCTCTTCTTTTTATATAGGATAAACTAACAGGAGTCTGAAAGAACGCATAAGAGATTTCTCTTTTAGATTGAGTGATTTTAATAATATCGCCAAAGCAAGATAATTACACTGGATAATTAGATTACAAGTCTATAAAGATGAAGGACTGAATGAAAAACTTTGTTTGAAACCTGTATTAAAATCCAGAAGTTTAAGGAGATGATGTGTTGTTTTAGTGGTACTGTTTCTTTAAGCTTTATTGCTACTTGTTTGGTTACATTGTATCCAAGCTTCAAAACTTATCAGATGATTTTATTAGTCTATTCTGATTTGTGCTTTTGAATTAATCTTTTGTACTTAAGAAGGTTTCTATTGTATATTTTCATGATATGAAGAAGCAGTGTTGTATCTGTGAAAGTCCTTACTGTTATTAAAGTCTTTAGCAGTGCTTTAAGTGACTCATGTTTTTATTTTGTTAAAGTGATTTATAACACGTTACACATATGTTACATTTTAATCAGCCTATTTTTACATTTCTTATTTAGTACACTGTTTACAATACCCACAACATATGAAACTGCACTTTAAGGAAAGGAGGTATACAAACAGATCTAATGGTGACTCATAGAGCAGCATACTTTTGTTTGCAATTGTATTATATAACTGCATAGATAATTAGGTTCATAGATTAGTACTAAGCTAACTGCCCTTGAGAGCCATTTTAAGCCTAGCCAGTTATCCCTTGTGAGACTCAAACTCTGCACCTTGTGTTTGTAAGGCAAACACTGTAACAATTAGGCCACCCTCCCAATTACTAGGCTAAACACCCTAAGAGGCCTTTATAAGCCTAGCCATGTTTTCCAAATGTATTTGACTGGTTTTCATACCACTCATTTTATTACAGATATACCTTCAGTATGAGTGATCGAACATTTACAATCTTCCTCTCAATAACAATGACATAGTTTGCAGCCCAGGGGTAAATTTATGGTTCCACATTCGTTGATTTAAGTTGAACTTCAGTAAGTGCATGGAGAAACTCTGCTTCAAACATAAACCTGATAATGATAGGAGGAGCTCAAGGAATTGCAATTGCCATTCTTCCACAAGAGGAGAAAACTATTTTGGTGAAAAAAAAAATAATGTTGCAGTGAATACAGTGCCACACTAAATTCTAAACTTAAGGATTACAATGTAAAGCTGAATTCTAAGCTGGAGAATAGAGAATAAAACAGCAGGAAACTTAAGAAAGAGTGTTTATCCAGCACAGTCTAAAATAACTTCCCTATCCAAGACCTACAGATAGCAGACACAATGGAAACTGATCATGAAAGTATGATACAGAGGGTATGTGATAAGGGGCATCATACCCAAGAAGAGTAATACCATGACATTTCCAAATTCAATGAGATGAACAAAATGTAGCTAACAGGACAGAGTGGCCTAATAAATCCAACACCCAGATGAGCACCTTTTGGAATAAAGCTACAAGAAGCTGTACTGCTCTTAACACAACCCATGTCAGTGTGAAATTAACTCGGTAGAAAATTCATTACAATCAGAGAAGATCCAGATCAATTCATATATTACTCCATCAATATTGGTGAAAAATTAAACTGTTGGCATGCTCTCAAATGGAAAAAGCCCAAAACAAAACAAACAAACAAATGAAGGAAGTGAGAAGCGGGATCGTATTAATTTGATAACCGACATGCTGGAATTAGTATTAGATCATAATTATATCTACTTTGAAGGGGTGTTGCTATGGGGGCTTCTTGTGCCCCTATTTATGCTAATTTGGTTATGCTTGAATGGGAGCATCAACATTTGTTTAACAACACCTACTTTCAGCATGTTGTTTATTATACAAGATTCCTTGACGATATGTTTCTGCTTTGGGATGGACCAGTTGAATCTTTTAATGATTTTATGATCCATTTAAATCAGTCGAGTAACTTTTTGAAATTTACATACAAGGTTAGTTCTGATGGGATTGCTTACTTGGATACATTTATTAGACATACAGACATTGGTTTTCAGTCAGAGATCTTTAGAAAATAAACTTTTTCAAATGGATATTTGGAATTTTCTAGTAATCATCCCAAACACATATTAAGAAATATTTTTAAAGGGCAATGCATTTGGGCAGCTAGAATGTCTTCTAATTATGATGTAATGATTAAGGAGATACATTTTATCAAAAATTTGTTTATTAATAGAAATTTTCCGATACGATTACTGAATGATATTGCTTCGTATGTTATAAGGGAATGGGGCAATAAATACCCCCCCAATACTGGGCACTGTATATAGTTCCAATAATGCTATACAGCCCGGCAAAGTAGGAGGATTTGAGTCTAAATAAGTATGTGTTCTAATGTACTCCCCACATGTTAATGAAATCAAAAATATTTTGTGTAGACATTGGAATATTCTAACCGTAGATGAGGAAGTAAAAAATGTAGTTGGTAATGGACCATGCTGTATATATAAGGTGGGACTAAATATTAAAAGACTGTTAGAGAGTGCAAAAAACAATCGTAATTTATCGACGCAGGATGTTTCCACTAAGAAGTGTGGTTCTTGTAGACAATGTTTTGCTATAAATGAAAATAAGGGCTGCAAATTGGATGACATAAATAGAATGTATATTAAGTTTATAAAAGGGAATTGTCATAGCACTAATATAATATATCTTGCAAAATGTGAGTCATGCACAGCTTTCTATACTGGAAAAACTGAAAGGCAATTTAGGAGACGGATTTATGAACATCTGTATAAGATTAAGGTCCAAGATACCAATAATGCCTTATATAGACATATCAAACAGTATGGTGTTGCTCATGTCTTCAGATTTGCTATAATTGATCAGGTACAAAAATCCCCACGAGGAGGTAATTTCAAAGCTCTTTTAGGTAAAAAGGAAAGTATGTAGCAGATGAAGACTAATGCCACAAAGTTCCCAGGCATTAATGAGTTTATTTCCATTAAACCTTTATTACACTTATTATAAGTTGAATGTGAACTACCCATTTGTGCTTTTTATGTATATGTAGATTTTTTATGCATATGTACATTTTGTGATATTAATGACTTAGTGTTAGTTGGGTACAATTGCTGTTTTTAGCTATTTTTAGTGAAGCATGTGCTGTTTTATAGGCTACCTGCCATGAATTCAGCAGATTAGTTCATTGTTATTTATATTCATTTATTTGTACACTTAATATATTATATTTTAACATTTTTCATAGTAGTGGGCATTATGATCATCATTGTATTCTATTTATTATTTTTTATTCATGTGTTTTTAGTTGTGGAGTACATTAATAGATTATGTACTTCTATAATCACGAATGTTATGTGTTGAAATTTGATATCAATTTATGCTTTTACAAATTATAAGCACTGGCACTTTAAAAGTTGATGTTAGCTATTTGCAATAATCTTTTGAATTGAGTTGGCGCCAAAAAGTTGTTAAATATGGTTTTACTTCTAATGTATAGTTGTCTGATGAAGTCTGCAACGCAGATGAAAGCGCTTACCAGTTTTTAATTATTTTTTGTGTATTAATAAATACGTTGCTTTCATCCTTGTTCGAGTCCTGTTCACAATTTGACTGGATAACCTAGCAGAGACGGATTGCTGTCTCACTATTTGATTCTGTTGTTGTGTTCATTCGTTGTGGTTTAACACGTTACACATATGTTACATTTTAATCAGCCTATTTTTACATTTCTTATTTAGTACACTGTTTACAATAACCACAACATATGAAACTGCACTTTAAGGAAAGGAGGTATACAAACAGATCTAATGGTGACTCATAGAACAGCATACTTTTGTTTGCAATTGTATTATATAACTGCATAGGTAATTAGGTTCATAGGTTCATAGATTAGTACTAAGCTAACTGCCCCTGAGAGCCATTTTAAGCCTAGCCAATTATCCCTTGTGAGATTCAAACTCTATACCTTGTGTTTGTAAGGCAAACACTGTAACCATTAGGCCACCCTCCCAATTACTAGGCTAAACACCCTAAGAGGCCTTTATAAGCCTAGCCATGTTTTCCAAATGTATTTGACTGGTTTTCATACCACTCATTTTATTACAGATATACCTTCAGTATGAGTGATCGAACATTTACAATCTTCCTCTCAATAACAATGACATAGTTTGCAGCCCAGGGGTAAATTTATGGTTCCACATCCGTTGATTTAAGTTGAACTTCAGTAAGTGCATGGAGAAACTCTGCTTCAAACATAAACCTGATAATGATAGGAAGAGCTCACGGAATTGCAATTGCCATTCTTCCGCAAGAGGAGAAAACTATTTTGGTGAAAAAAAAAAATAATGTTGCAGTGAATACAGTGCCACACTAAATTCTAAACTTAAGGATTACAATGTAAAGCTGAATTCTAAGCTGGAGAATAGAGAATAAAACAGCAGGAAACTTAAGCCAGAGTGTTCATCCAGCACAGTCTAAAATAGCTTCTCTATCCAAGACCTACAGACAGCAGACACAATGGAAACTGATCATGAAAGTATGATACAGAGGGTATGTGATAAGGGGCATCATACCCAAGAAGAGTAATACCATGACATTTCCAAATTCAATAAGATGAACAAAATGTAGCTAACAGGACAGAGTGGCCTAATAAATCCAACACCCAGATGAGCAGCTTTTGGAATAAAGCTACAAGAAGCTGCAGTGCTCTTAACACAACCCATGTCAGTCTGAAATTAACTCGGTAGAAAATTCATTACAATCAGCGAAGATCCAGATCAATTCATATATTACTCCATCAATATTGGTGAAAAATTCAACTGCTGGCATACTCTCAAATGGAAAAAGCCCAAAACAAAACAAACAAACAAATGAAGGAAGTGAGAAGTGTTCTGAGTCGTTTAGAGAAGTAGTTTACTGACCTAACGATATTCTTAATGTCTGAAAATTTAGTGGAGGTGATTACAATGTATCACAGGAATCTGTTAAAACAAATCATGCATATGCAAATTAAATAAGACCAAGGAAACTGCAGACCAGGATCGGCGGCTGCTATATACAAAACAAAGGGTCAAAAGCTATAAGAACCCCCCCATCCTTATTTGAGTAAGAATTAGGTAGTCTTAAACTCAGTTGTGAATTGTGAAGCAGTCTATCTTGTTACTGTATTGTTCTCTTCACTGTGTTTTTCATATCTAACCCCAGTCACACATTTCTCCATCCTTCTAGAGAGCTCATAATTATTCTGAATTGTCCCTAGCTGTATTGTACTACAGTCTTATCTTAAACTCTGCGCTTGCCAAAACATAAGCTTTCTTTCAGTACCACAGATTGTCTTCTCTTGGAATAAGGTTTAAATAGGCGAAGATGACACACATTAGTGTGAATAGTCTTCATACTTTTGGATAATTTAGCAAACACATAATAGTAAGATGGTGTGACTTTACCACTGTCCAAGGGATCCCCAGAAACCTTTGTCCCTAAACTGAGTATGCCAATATCATCCCTGTCAGATGACAGACCTTTGAGGAGTTTACCCAAATCCATACTCATCCAAAATACTCAAAAAAATTCTAAAAAACTGTAGATTGGGGCAATATCATTTTGGGACTGACAGAATGACAGCAAGTGTACAAATTGTGTCCAAAAGACACTTCAAAATAAATAATAAAACTTAAGAGTTGTTATTAAACAGATGCAAACCAAACCACAAGGACACAAAAATGGTTCCAAGTGCACCAACCAAACCATCCGATGTGTAAAAAGTTGCTTAAGCCAAAAACCCGTGGAACAATAATAGCCCCTACACTTGTTAGACAATAATTCAATGCCCCAAATAAGGCAAATGATGGTGCTATGTGCCCCCAAAGAAGACTAAATCCTTATATTGGACTGCAAGAGGGGGAACAATGATAGCCACCAACAGGATAATTCAGTAACTACAAAAATTGGGTAGTGCTGTGTACCTCAGGCACACTAATCCAAAAACATATACCAATACTGGTCTCTCCTGTGTTTTTCCCTGCCTTAAAGCCCTTCCTTTCTTCTCTCCTTTTGATCTTATGAGGGGGGGGTACCTTCTTGTCATTTGAGGAGTTTAAACAGTCTGACTTTGCAGAACTAGTGTGCATTTATGTGAAATAAATTGGTATAGTTGGATTACTATGTCTCTGGGTAAAACCAGCAAAAAATGCATTATTGTTTCCATAATTAATTGTTTTAGCCCGATCAGATATCCGAGGTGTACTCAGAAATGAAGCTGCCTGGGGGGCATGGCCAAGGATGAACACAGGATAGCAGCAGATTTCTTCAGCTCCACCAACTTAACTGCACTGACAGGAAATAATTACTTTAAAATTCAACTAATGAAATAATTTTCTTTCTAAATACATTTGGAATATCAGTTTCTTGAATAATATCTAAAAAAGAAAGAAAATTTAAATAATTTTCCTGTCAGAAATCATCTTGGAAATTTCTCTTTCATCACCTCTGTTCAAAATGAGTTCCAGTAAGGCAAACAGTCAGGATTCCAGCATCAAGAAAGAGCTTCAGTCTTTGATATCAACTATTCAGCAACTAACAACCAAAATGGACAAACTGGATACTAAAATTGATAACTTCATAGAAAAAACTACAAAACAAATGGATTTGTTACATCAAGACTTGCAACATCAGAAGGATCAGATTACAGGTATAGAAGAGACTGTTAATGATATGGAGAACAGAATCCAGGAAGAAGAAATTAACATTGAGATTTTGCTGAAACAGAACACACACCTACAATCCAAACTTGATGACCTGGAAAACAGATCTAGATGCAATAATATTAGGATTTTTGGACTGCCAGAAAATATAGAAGGTAACAACATTACTTCCTTTTTAAATACTTGGCTTCCCAAAACTTTAGACTTGTCAGAAGCATTTTCTTTTGGTATTGAAAGAGCCCATAGGTCCTTATCTAATTTTAACTCTAATAAAAAGTATCCTAGATCAGTTATCGTAAGATTTTTATCATCTTATGACAAGGAGATGGTATTAAAATCTGCATGGGCTAAAGCACCTATTAAAATTAATGAGGCAACTGTGCATTTTGACAATGACTATTCTTCCTTGGTAATAACTAAAAGAAAAGTGTTTTGCCATTAATAAGAGAGCTTAAGAAAGCACAGTTCAAAACTCACCTTTTATTTCCTGCCAAACTAAAAATCTTTTTACCTGATGGCCCTAGAATTTTTGAAGACTTGGACTCTGCTTTGCTGTATATTAAAAAAAATAAGATATTAGATAAAACAGAAGATATGGAATGGGCAAGTCCTTCGTTAAAGAAGATGGCAACAGGAACTTCTTGGAAGACTTCAGAGAAGCAAAAAAAGACTAAAAAACAAATGACATGTTCTATATATTTTTTTTCTTCTTCTCTCTTAAACTCTTCAAATACAGTTACTGCATCTCCAGAAAGCCACAAATATTTTAAAGATTTATTCAATTATTTTTCTGTGTGCAAAGAACTGTTTTTGTTTCATAAATAGTCAAACTCTCTGAGGAACAAATAACATGCTATGAATCAACTTGTTTCTCTTTGTGATAAAGAGACCTAAGGTTAGTAATTTGATACATTTTCTTTCTCTTCTTGTTTTAAATAATGGCATTCTTTCTAAACTATGCATTTAGTGAGGGGTGGGGGAGGGCAAGGAGAGAAGTATGATGAAAAATATGGAAAAAGTGAAATAATAACTTATTAGTTCTTTAAAATTATATATGCTGTTTAAACACTGTTGCTAAATATTATACCATGACTTAATTGCTTATACATGATTTCAAATAATATGTCTTGATATAATTGCAAATAATTAGAACTAAAATAGTTGTAAGTAATATGTCTCATGTTTAACTTTATTAATACAAACAGCAAGTAATATATATTTGTAGATACTCTTTGTAGCTTCCTTTTTTTCTTTCTTCTCTCTCTCTTTCTTTTTTTTTCTCTCTTCTTTTTCTTTTTTTTCTCTCTCTCTCTCTCTTATATATACAGTTATATGTTTCTGATAATACTGATATATGTATATAATAAGATTTGTATGAGAAAATGAAATGGGGCATATAAAAATAAGTTGTATAATATGTTAAATAACTGTAGGCTTGGTTTCACTGTCATAGAGACTGTAATGACTTGTAAAATACTTCGCAAAGGTTTTGCACTGTTTAGATTCATTTGTATTACTAAATGAATGTCAGTCACTTGCTTTTGCTAAAATTCCTGCCAGAATGTTAAGGGTGACAATTTGGGATGTGGGTTACCTTGTGAATAGTGTCCTCGAGTTGTTTTAAAAGCTTCAACACTCAGAATACACGCAGAGAAGCTGAATGCAGTAATTTTAAATTTTGACCCCTGATTTCACACTGACACATCGCAGATTCAGGAAGAACACTGTTTCAGGAAGTAGAACTGCTGTAAATGCGACTTTGTGATGAAAAACAAACTTTATGACATCAAAATGTGAGTTATTCTTTATAACAACTTACTTATTTAAGATGTAATTTATAAAATATGAAAGTTATAATGATTTTAAATGATTCAGTATGCCATAGTAAGCAAGTGAGATATTTTAGAAGGCATAGAAGGTAAAACATATATACACATTTTTTGAAAGCTTACATGACTGCAACATATTAATGTATATAAATACTTATGATTTAAACATATATAATGTTATAAATCATTTGACTTAACTAATTGACAAGCACAAGTATCATTATGATTATATCTTAGAAGAAACTGTCATGTGACATATTTTAAAGCTGCAGTTCAGATATATAAAATACAGATGGCTTTCATCACAATGATTTATGTATAACTAGGAATTAACTTTGTTGTGCAGTATGATTTGTAAACATATGTATGAGTATAAATATTTTATTTAATTGGCAATAATAAGTATGAGAAGAAAGCTTTGGTGCAAGTAATTTAAAGTTTTTAAAACTGTTAACTGCATTTCTATGGCAGAAAGTAGGAATACCCTAATATATGTAATGTCTGAACCATAATAGCCTAAGTTATTGAATCTAAATGAACATAAGAACTTATTCTTACAAACATTTAATAAACTAATATATAGATATGCCCTTTTTTTTTTCCTCTCTCTCTCTCTCTTCTCTGTTCCCATTATCAAGTTTGTTAGAATGCTATTTTGATTATGAGTGTATTATACAAAATAGATGTACATAGTAATATGAGCTGTTTCTAAATGTTCTTATTTGTTTATATGAAGCTGATTTATAAATTGTTTAGCTTTGTCTTACTAGATAATTTAATTAAATGAGGTTAACTTTAGTTAATAATAGTTAGTATTGAATTGATTTGGTGGCAGCTGAGGTACTGCTGCTTAGGATAGGGGGATAACTTGAGTGGTATGTGCTACTCAAAGTTGGAGTTCTTAACTCCAGGCTGGGTGCAATGTTTAATCCTAATATTATTTTCACCTGTTTATTGTTGTTTGTATATAGTTCTGACATCCACATCACATTTTATAAACTCATTGTCACTACAAATAAAAGTGAAACTTATATAAAATCCCATAAGATTTTCAATAAATACAGCTATAATTAATGGTACACCTAAAGGAGGAGACATAATATCACTTATTGTGTTAATTGTTATTCAGATTATATGTTTTATATGTTTATAAAAGCTAAATGATTTCTCTAAAAGGAATTTCTTTAAACATTAATGGACTGAATAACCCATGTAAAAGGGCAAGTTTAATGAGATACATTAATTTGCATAGGGCCAACTTAGTATTCCTTCAAGAAACACATCTCCTGAAAAAGGATATTGATAAATTAGCCACTAATAAATATACAGTCTTGGTTAGTTCAGAACACACACAGAAAAAAAGAGGAGTGGCTATTTTATGGAATAAAAGTATGCCCATACCTAAAACTATTAAGTCTTATAAAGATGATAAAGGAATGTTTTGTATGGTTACAATACAGATTAATGGAAAGACATATACATTAATCAATGTATATTGGATACCAGGAATTGGCATTAATACAGTGAAACACCATCTCAATAAGATCATATCATTTTCTATAGGAGATATTATTTTAGCAGGTGACTTTAATTGTATCCTACATGAAAAAGATACTACTACTATAGGAAAAAGGAAAATTACATCTAATGCAAAACATTTAAAGGATTTTGTTAATTTATATCATTTGAATGATATTAATAATCAGATAGATTCAAAATCATTACCATACACTTTTTCTAACAGATATAAAACTTATTCAAAAATAGATAGAGTCTTTATTTCTAACCAGATGGTAACAGACTTAATTAATTCTAAAATCATTTTGTGTCCTATATCAGATCATAATTCAATTGTCTTTGAGTTTATGATAAAATGTACTTACAATGTTCAGATCAAAAGAATACCAGCATACTTAACTCAATTAAAAGACTATAAAGATTATATACTTTCAGAAGTGCAACATTTCTTAGACTTAAACAATACACCTGAAGTCTCCATTGTTTATGTTTGGGATGCTTTAAAATCATATTTATATGGACAAAGTATCAGATGGTATAATAATAAAAGGAAATCTTGGGACAAGGAATTACTAGATATTCAAAGCAAATTAGACTCATACAAACATAATAATAAAGAAAATATTATGGACAAAAAAGTCATTGAAGAAATAAATAAATTAAATGAGAAATACAAAGAAATTTTAACTCATAAAGTTAAAATAACATTAGAGAAATATAAGTTTTTGTCTTACTCAATAAGTCCCAAATACTTACATAGACTTAAAAATAAAACAAAAAGGTTGAATAAACAAAATCATATCAAAGAAATTATCTCTCCAAGGAAAAAGAAGAATGTTTCAAGTTTACCAGAAATATTAGATGAATTTAGAAATCACTTTCACAAAATTAATCATAATAACATTAACATGGAGCCTAAAGACAAAATAAAGAAATTTATAACTACAAACATGAACAAAAAACTTAATAAACAACAGACTAAACTAATGGATAAAAATATTTCATATACAGAGGTTATTACACAAATAAACAAGCTTAAATCAAACAAAGCACCAGGTAATGATGGTATTATACCAGAGATCTATAAAATTCTTCCCAAAAGTACTTACTCATTAATACATAAGGTTTTTATTTTGGCCCAAAATGAGTTAACAACTCCCCCATCTTGGCAATGCACATTTATTTCACCAATTTTAAAACCCAATAAAGACCCAACCAGATGCACTTCATATAGACCTATTTCATTACTTAATGTTGACTATAAAATGTTTATGAGTATTTTTGCTGATAGATTAAAGACAATCATCCCAGGCATTATAGATATAGACCAGACAGGCTTTATTGTAAATAGAAATACTTTTGATAATATAAAGAGAACTTTAACGTTAATTAATTTTGCAAATAGGAAAAAGAAAGATTTAACACTTATTAGTCTCGATATAAGTTCAGCATTTGATTCAGTAAGTTGGGACTACTTGTTTATCTTACTGAAGTGCACAAACTTCTTTGATGCATTTGTAAATCTAATTGAACATCTATATAAAGGAGCATTGGCTTACGTTAAGATAGGAACATATGTCTCACAAAAAATACCCATTTTAAAAGGTACAAAACAAGGGTGTCCACTCTCTCCACTATTATTTACTTTAATAATGGAGCCTTGGGCTAATTTGATCAGAAACAGTACTGATATAGAAGGATTTGATATAGATGAAAATACAATATCTAAAATTCAACTTTTTGCAGATGATGTTCTAATTACATCAGCAGGATCTAATTCTTCTATGCAGTCCTTATTTGATAAAATGATGGATTTTAAAAATATCTCTGGTTTAATATTCAACGAAGAAAAAACTAAAATATTATCAATATACACACGAAAAAAAGTCCTCATTAATGATTTTAACAAATATATACCCAGCTCAGGTCAGATAACTTACTTAGGTATAATATTAACTAAAGATATCAAATCTATTATACATAATAATTATAGCAACTGTCTTCTTAATATACAAAATCTTTTCAATAGCTGGAACAATATGTTTTTTACCATGGAAGAGAGACTCACAATTATTAAAATGATAGTATTCCCTAAGATATTATACTTAATACAATCAATAATATTCCCACCTACAAAAATAATTATTAAGAAATTGAATTCACTAATGTTAAATTTCTTATGGGCACCTAATAGACCTAGGATTGCATTAAAGAAACATACTAATAGCTGGTCTCAAGGGGGCATTTCATTTCCAGACTTTAATTTATATACTATCTCTTCTATTATAAAAGTTATTACTTTGTTAATAGATCAGTCTTATGTTGGAAGATGGAAAGATTACTGGGAACTAATTAGCATTCACTTCATGAAAATCTCTTTAATACATAAAAATATTATTGTAAATAACCCCATGTTATGGTTACTAAAAGAATTTTGTACTTCATCTATTACACCAAAATATATAGTTAGTTACCCATTAAACATTATTATCAGTTATCGTAATTTTATATTCATGCATCCTAAGTATAAGGAATGGAATTTTATTCTATTCCCTATAATGTATACACAAGGTATGCTTTTGTCAACCACCTCTGAAAGAACTCTTTTAGTCACAGAGAATGATCTAAAGTATTGGTATCAGTTGCTGTCTGATAATAAAGTAAAAAATTTAGACTTCTTAAAGCAAGAATTTGATTTGAGAGAAACATGTTGGTTAGAAATTCAGACTTTTAGACAACATCTTATTAATAAAATTGATTTAATGTCTTTAACAGTTAAAGAAACTGTTCCAATACTGCTTGATTACTTGATATTAAATTTACAACATAGAGTTTCTGATAAAGGTAAGCTCTCATACATACATAAAATTATCAGAGAAGAAACTCATTACAGTTCAGATACCTATTGGAATTATTTAATTTCCATTAATGGTGAATCACCAAAACAACAAGATAAACAATATATATTGGAATCTGCTTATAAAACTACTTCTTCCATTAATTGGAGACTTTTTACTTGGAAATTTTTACATAGATCCTTCTATGCACTTTTAATGATGAATAAAATAAATAATAAAGACAACTTATGTAAAAGATGTAGTGTAGAAATAAATGCTGAATGGGCACATATGCTTTATGACTGTATAAAATTGAAGGAATATTGGAAGTTAATCAATGATTTTTTGCAGGCCCTTTTCACAGATAATTTCATTGTTTCTAAATCACTTATATTATTTAACACTCCTGTTCCTAAAAGTGTTAAAAAAGTTAAACTTCCCTCATTATAGTCTATTCTAGCAGTGGCTAGAAAAATAATAACCAGAAATTGGATTTCAGATACCCCTCCTTCATTTAATGAATTTAAAAATGTTATGACTGAAGTGTGTCATATGGAATTGATGACAATAAAATCAAGAACTACTAGAAAAACATCTTATTATATTATATGGGATACTTTACAAAACCTGTTAAAAAAATCTTAGTTTCAACAGCATGACATTATAGTTTAATCAATTGATTTGATTTGTAGTGGATGTCTCTGTAAATACTTTGGTTATTTTATTGAATGTTATAACTATTTATATTTTAATTGCTTGTATAAAATTGTTATGATATTTATTTTGTATGTTAAAAACAATAAACGTGTTTTAAAAAAAAAGAAATGAAGCTGCCTTTGTTAATTATAGAGAATGTTTGTAGATAAGAATGGTTTACCCTGCTGTCATAATCAAGTTAAACAATCATTAGTCAGTTTTTTCACAACTAGTGAGCATTTATACAAAGCAGTTTAGAATACTTTACTGAAGCCATTTGGTAAATTACAATGGCATTAGTTTTAATGGTCTTAAGTCAGGAAGATTAATCCAAAAGTTAGTAGACTAGCCCTAATTTTCCTGAAAAACTTGATCATTTCCCCATACTCAAATACTATACCAAAATTTTGCACATCCGAAATCCTTAAAACATTTCTAAAACTTAACTCATCTAAGAACATCTGCATAGTTGTTTTATACATCCCTCCTGGGCAAAACATTCCATTCTAGAAAATATTCCAACCTGGATATCTGAAAAAAATACTAAATGAAACTGTTTTCCTAGGGGATGTTAACCTTGACTTCTACTTCTTCTTCTTTCAGCTTTTTCCCAGTTAGGGGTCGCCACAGTGGCTCACCTGTCCACTCATGATTGGCAGTGAAGTTTTACGGTGTTGAGTTGCCAGCCCAGTGTCCAACCTTCCACAGAAGGCACATACACACACACACACACACTCACTCCTAGGGCCAATTTAGAGTATACAATCTGCCTACAGCATGTCTTTGGGATGTGGGAGGAAACTGGAGCACTCATAGGAAACCCACGTGACCACAGGGAGGGCATGCAAACTCCACACAGATGGCACTCCAGCAGAGGATCGAACCAGAGAACCTCTTGCTGTGAGGTGGGATGTTAACATTGACTGACAGACATTAAAATCACACCACCCAACAAACAGTATAAACCTATCTGTCTTTACTCAGATTATAAATACTCCCACCAGATATAAGAAAAATAACATCCAAAACTCCACCTTGGACTGGATACTAGTCTCAAACTCTTCTAAATTTACATCCTCAGAAAGACTCCCCAACACCTTAAGTGACCACCTACCAGTCTATACTCACAGGACTGTCACTCAACTCACAAAGCAACAAAACTATACACAACCTACAAAAATTCAGCAAAGAGGTATTTAATAAATCTCTAAAAGCTATAGACTGATCCATCCTAAAAAGACTTCCCCATAATGATGCAGTTGAACATTTCAACAGCACCCGCCTAAGCGTTCTTAAATCCATAGCCCCTCAGCGAACAAAAAAATAAATAAAGAATAACTATTCACATGGCTCACCATATCATGTAAAATTCTAATGAGACAGGGACAAAGCATGGACTGCCTGGCTAAAGAATAAAAATGACATAAATCTTTAGTTATATAGACAAATCTGCAATCAAACAAAAAGACAATATTACATGACAAAAAAATCATAATATACTATGACACTGCCAGCCTAGCTATGAGGAATTTTGTAAATAATTCTGTCATTTCTGAATATTTATATGATTTATGCAAAACTGTATGTTATGTACTGAGCTTCAAGACTGCAACTCCAGAATACCCTGCTGGAACATAGAACATAGCAAAGCTGGGCCATAAACAAAATATGTTATCTCTCAGTTTCAGTTCAATAGCAGACACAATGTCTAGAGCTAATAGTTTTTCTATTGTCTTGAAAGAAAAGTAATTACTAGGTTTGAAATATACAGTGTTTTATTGTTTTACCACTTCCAGTTCTGAGCAAAGATCTGAGAGATATGTATTTTTCACACAGATATGTTAAAATTCTATTATTTTCTGTTTTAGCCTGGGAACTGAAGTCAGGTGACAAAGATTGATGTCATCCAGGCTAACCCAGCAGTAATATGTGATATTAATTTAAGAACTCTCTGAGAGAGAGAGAGAGAGAGAGAGAGAGAGAACTGTGCATTTTGTATTCACTCATCATCATGTTCATCACATCTGCACATGCTTGTAAGTAAGACTTAGGGCATAGTATCTCTCTCTTAGATATAGACAAGAATATAGTAAGGATTAGTTTAGATGTTTTCTGTATTTATTTGAGACTGTCCAGCAATGTTGTTTTAAAACATTTCCTGTGAATTTTGAACTCTGAAGTAACTGTGTTTGTTGACTGAGTATTGTTTTTTTCTTTTATTATTTATTATTAAATATATTCAAACCTATCTTTGTGGCTGATATTTGTGAGACATATGTAAGCTCCTAAAGTTCTTCCATATGTATTTGGTGACACTGTACAGGCCACTCCTAAATAGCCTTGCAAGTCTTGGTCACAACTACAATTTGGATAATAATAATATTACACCGTAGGGTTGGACACCCTTTGTAAGGGCCTTATGGTAGCTGATAAGTAGGGGTTAGTTGCAGTGATACTACCTTATAGTCTGGGCAGAAGGGGAAAAGATAGTACACCTGTGCCAGCCTTCCCCAGGAGTATGTGTGTGTATATAAATCAAATCTCAATGTGTGTGTGTGTGTGTGTGTGTGTGTGTGTGTGTGTGTGTGTGTGTGTGTGTGTGTGTGTGTCAGTTACTTGGGCAGGGACACAAAACACTGGTTGGACAGAGAGGGTGCTGGAGTTCTTGGCTTGACCACTCAGCTGAGATGTTAACCCTATAGCTGTGCTAGTGGGGAGTCTTATTGGGGATCTGGAGAAAGAGGGAGAAACCAGCCCCAGACTGACTCTGGTCTATGTGTGCTCTTAAGGGAAATGGCACTTTACTGTTTTTGTGTACATGTCATCCTTCCATTGTGTACGTCCCTCACTTTTGCCAGTGGTGAGGATTAAAACTCCTTGATTACTGGGCCAGTGCAGTGGTGGTACATATTAATTGGTGGACAGTGGTGGGATATCCACATCACATATTAATTGGTTGATAGTGGTGAGATAGCCACATCACATATTAATTGGTTAGTAGTGGTTTGATTACTGAATCCATGTAGCCTGTGTACAGTGGTCACTCAAGGTGTATGTACTCTCAATCAACCATGCAGTGAACATTCAGAGTTCATATTACATTTGTTTTACTTTTATGTTAGCTTAGTTGCTCAGGGAGAGAAGGCAAGCATGTCAGCAGAGGAGTATGGCAAACTGACAAAGAGTGAGATGTGCCAGACTAAAGGACTGGTGCATGCTAACCTGACTAAAGCAGACACGATTGCAGCTTTAGTCCCAGATGCATCACAGAATAGTAACCAGGGGGACAATCAGACTGGCCTTGGGAATGTACAACTCTAAGAAAATGGACAGTTCAGCCTTTCCACAGAGGACTTAAAAGTCCATCTGGAGTTGAGACTTGAGCTGGAGGCCAAGCATTTGGGAATAGAGGCACCAGAGAGACTGAGATGTCTAGAGACTGAGGCAAATGAGAAACTGCAATGTATGAAGGCTGAGGCAATGGGAAACTGTGATGCCTGGAAGCTGAAGAGAAGGAGAGGCAGAGGCAACATGAAAAGAAAATGCTGACTCTTCGCCAGAGTCATGAAGGTAATGGGGAAGGGAATAACTAAACTGCAGAAGCAACAAAGTTCAGAAAAGTTCTTCCACAATTTACCGAGTGAGATAATTTTGATAGTTTCATTCATATATTTGAGAGGGTATGCAAACAGTATAATGTTGACCCAGGGCTCTGGTTACTGCTCCTGACTCCCTTACTCCATGGTAAAACTGTAACTATTATTTCTAAACTGTCTAATACTGATTGTTTAAATTATAATGTTGTAAAAAACTGTATTTTAGACTGCTTTAAGTTAACACCTGAAGCTTATAGGAAAACGTTTTGTGAGCATAGATGCAAGGCAGATGAAAGTGCGTGTGAATATGTTGCTGAACTCTTTAGCCTCTTTAACCTTCAATATCTACTCAAACCTGAAAATATACAATATACAAACAAGGCAATGCAAACATCTCATCAGCATAATCCAACACCTAACAACCATACTTCTATCTGGAGATATACACCCTAACCCAGGCCCAAACACCACTTCCCCTACATCTAAATCCATCTTATTTGCTTCTCTAAATGCCCAAAGCATAGTTAACAAAATCCCCAATCTCCATGCCTGACTTCTCAACAACAAACCTGACATCTTAGCTATTTCTAAAACCTGGTTAAAACCTCATATAAAAGATATTGAAATAGTGCCACCAAACTACTCTATCGTCAGAAAAGACAGGGCCCACAAGAAGGGTGGTGGGGTAGCTCTACTCTACTCATCCACCCTTTCCATTACTCCCTACAACAAACGCATTCCTCACTTCTCCAATGCAGAATTAGTACTAGCTCTATTTCAATTAAATAAACACAAACAAATTTGCATAGCCTCACTTTACATCCCCCCTGGAGATAATACCTCTGTACTTGAGGATATCCTATCCTGGCTTTCTACCAATATCAGTAATGAAACTATTTTAATGGAAGACACAAATATCAATTGGTCTTCCATTAATTCTCCTACACACCCCCTAAGCAGCAACCTATATAAGTACTCTCAGCTAATCAACCTCACTACCAGGCCCTCTAAAGACTTCTCCAGTGGCAGTACCCTAGACTGGATATTAGTCTCTCACCCCCACTACTACACTGGTAGTGGAACTCTTCCTGACTCCCTCAGTGACCACCTTCCCATTTTCACTAGATGACTTCCATCTCCATTACATGTAACTCATAATTACATCAGCACTCGGAACCTTAAAAACTTCAACCCAATAACCTTCTCAGACTCCCTAAAATCAATAAATTGGAACCCCCTAAACACCCTACCCCTGGACTATGCTGTTGCACACTTCAATACAACTTTCCTTAAACTACTGGATAGTTTTGCCCCCATAAAAACCAAAAGAATATGAAACAACACCACCCTCTTGCTAACAAAAAACACACTAACTGCCATGCGACTTAGAGACAAAACCTGGGCACAGTACTAAAGCAGCAAAACTCCAACCACCCTTAATGAATTCAAAACACTCTGCAATACCATTAAAAAACTTATCACAGCAGATCGACTGAATTACTTCTCCTTACTCCAAAACAACCACAAAACCAATCCTCAGAAATTCTGGAAAGGCATCACTACCCTCCTAAAACCTGGCTCAGCAGAAAACCCAAGCCCAGACCCAAATGAACTAGACATAGATCTGGCTACCCAATTCAACTCTTTTTTCATAGACTCTATTTCCAAACTAACCTCATCCTTCTCAAACAACACCTCACCCCCTACTTCTGCATCCCTCCTCTTGTCATCCCCCTTCATCTCCAATCTCTCAACTCCCACCATTCTCCCTAAAACCCATTCCTACTTCTACCATAAGAAAACTCCTGCAAAAGCTAAAACCATGCATCAATGCCCCCAATAGCATTCCCTCATCCTTCCTCAGCATAGCTGCCGAAACCATTGCCTTCCCCATCAGCATCCTAATCAATCGTTCTATCCAAGAAGGGCTTGTACCCATACTCTGTAAAAGGGCATTCATCATTCCCCTGCACAAAGGAGGCAATAATAACAATATTATTAACTTTCGTCCCATTGCCATCCTCTCTCCTATATCAAAACTTCTAGAGAAATGTATTCATCTCCAACTCCTTCCCTATCTCTTATATAATAACTTACTAACTCCCACACAACATGGATTCAGACCCGGCCACAGCACCATGACTGCCCTCCTTTCCTTCCTGGAAACTGTAAATAAAGCCAGAGATTCTGGCTCTACTGTATCTACGCTCTTTCTTGACTTCTCTAAGGCCTTTGATACTATCTCTCACAACCTTCTCCTAACTAAACTATCTAACCTAAACCTATCCCATTCCTCTCTCAATTGGTTCACCAGCTATCTCTCCAACAGGCAACAAGCTGTCAAGTGGAAAAAAAACATCTCCTCTTTCCTTAACACACCCACGGGTGTCCCCCAAGGTTCCATTTTGGGTCCTCTCCTTTTCAATATATTCATAAATGATTTCTTCCACTCAATTTCTCATGCTAAACTTATTCAATATGCAGATGATTCCACAATTATCTGTTCAGCCACATCCATCCCTGCTCTCTTAAAACTGACTCAAGACGCCTTCTCTACCACAGAACAGTGGATGATGGACAGTCATCTAGCACTCAATGCATCAAAAAACAAACTTATGGTATTTACCCCCTCAAAAACCAACACCATTGATAGAAAACTATTTTCCATCACTAGCCAGAATAACACACCTCTTGAACTGGTATTTGAAACCAAACTACTAGGAGTCCAGATTGACGACCAGCTTAAATTCAATAACCACCTACAACTAAACATAAAAAAAACACCAAAAGCTTGGCATGCTCTACCGATACAATCGATTCCTCACTACATCTACTAAGCTCACTCTTGCTACTACATTTCTCATCCCTTCCCTCCTTTATGGTGCCCCTCTGCTAACAAACCTACAATCCTCTCTCAAAACAAAACTGTCCTCTTGTTATAATAAAATTGCCAAATTTGCAACTAGCCACAAATCATCTACCCATCACAAACTTAACTGGCTAGAGCTTCCCTCTATACTCCTATACTCAGCTTACTTTTGCTCATAAACTAATTTTTCATCCCTCTCTCTGTCCCTCTCTCAGCTCTACCTTTAAAATGCACCTGCCACAAAGACTCCTAAGATCTAATAACCAAAACCTAATAGAACTGTACAAACCCCGTCACTCTCCAGGACAAAACCTCTTGTCCTTTGCCCTGGCACGCCTATGGAACTCCCTTCCTCCCTCCATCCGTATCACCACCAACCTCCCTGCTTTTAAAAAATCACTGCACTCACATCTAACATCCTCATGGGAATGCTCCTGCTCCCACCCCTCCTAGCCTATTCTTCACTTCCTATGGGCAGCTTTACCATATATTACCAGACACCAAAAAATAAGCCAGTTGTAATGACATCTTATAATTCTTTTATTCTACTATTTCACTCAAGAAACTATATATTTACTGCAGCAATGCTTTGTTTTTCTACAAAATGTAACCTTAACATTTTTATTATACCTGCTTAAATCTTAGTTTTTCTACTAAATGAAAAAAAATTCCTTTGTAAATGCTTAATCTTTGTTCTGTCTTGAACCCACAAATCACCACAATTGTAAACTGCTGTAATCTTTTTTGTTACCAATGTTTTAAAGCTTTGTCTTTAACCTACAAATGATCTTTTTGTAACCTTTGTTTTGGAGCTTTTCTCCCCAGGACTCCATTGAAAACGGGTTCTTATTGGCCCAATGGACTATCCTGGTAAACCAACTGTAAATAAATAAATAAAATAAATAAATAAATAAATAAACTAAGCAGTTATTTTCATAGGTGGGTGAGTGGATGTCAGGTCTCCGCTTTTGAAGGGCAGGCAGACCTTTTGGTGAGGGAACAAGCCCTTAGCACTTTGCCTGAGGACAGAAGAATCTGGTTAGCTGATAGAAAATGCAGTACTGTAGATGATTTGGGGAAGAAGGGAGACCTATACCTATCAAGCAGGGTATCACTGTACAGGAAAGGGACACCGAGTGCTGCTCATGGTTTTAAGGGAACCCATGTTGAGTAGCCCAGACTGCCTCAACAGAGTCCACAAGTAGCAGGGGAAGCCACTAGTCCAGGTACACATCCAGGGCCAAGGGCTAAATGTTTTAAATGCAACTAGTGGGGCTTGTCTTTGACCTGGAAACATCCTCTCATCATCATCACACCTGCACTTGCTTGTAAGTAAGACTTAGGGCATAGTATCTCTCTTAGATATAGATAGGAATATAGTAAATATTAGTTTAGATGTTTTCTGCATTTATTTGAGACTGTCCTGCAATGTTGTTTTAAAATATTTCCTGTGATTTTGAACTCTGAAATAACTGTTTTGTTGACTGAGTATTGTCTTGTTCTTTTATTATTTATTATTAAATATATTTAAATATATCTTTGTGGCTGATATTTATGAGACATATTTACTTGCATATGTATTTGGTGACACTGTACAGGTCACTCCTAAATAGCCTTGCAAGTCTTGGTCACAACTACCATTTGGATAATAGTAACATTACACTGTAGGATTGGACACTCTTTGTAATGGCCTTATAGTAGCCGATAAGTAGGGCATGGTGGCAATGATAACTACCTTACAGTCTGGGCAGAAGGGGGCATTGCTAGTAAACCTGTGACAGCCTTCCCCAGGAGTGTGTGTTTGTTTGTATATAAGTCAAATCTCAATGTGTGTGTGCGTGTGTGTGTGTGTGTGTGTGTGTGTGTGTGTGTGTGTGTGTGTGTGTGTGTGTGTGTGTGTGTCAGCTAATTGGGCAGGGACATGAAGCACTGGTTGGACAAAGAGGATGCTGGAAGTCTTGGTTTGACCCCTCAGCTGAGATCGTAACCCTATAGCTTTGCCAGTGGGGAGTCTTACTGGGGATCTGGAGAAAAAGGGAGAAACCAGCCCCAGACTGATTGTGGTCTCTGTGTGCTCTTAAGGGAAATTACACTTTACTGTGTGTGCACTTGTCATCCTCCCATTATGTACATCCCTCCCTGTTGCCAGTGGTGAGGATTGAGGCTCCTTGATTACTGGGCCAGTGCAGGGGTGTCACACCTACATTCAAGATAACCATAAAAACAACCCTAAGGAAGTCTGGTCCTCTTTAAAATCACCACTTAACCCGGAAAATAAAAATAATCCCAAACCATACCCCAACATATCACCTCTTCAAACAACCACAAAATTCAACACATACTTTATAGAGTCCATATACAAGCTTAAAGTAAACCCAACTCATCTACCCCAACTCCCTACTTCTACTAATACCCCCAGTACTAAATCCTACTCACCCCGCACATTACACATATACAACCAACCCCTCATTCATAACCAAAAACCAAACCATTCCCAGGTTACATTTCAGCCCATCCCTTTAGCGCAAATAAAAAAGACTACTAGAAAAACTGAAACCTTGCTCAACCTCAGCAGACAACCTCCCACCAGAATACCTAAAGCTTGCCACAGAGGCAATAGCATCCCCTGTTAGCATATTAATTAATAGATCCATAGCTGACTCACATGTCCCTAACCTATGGAAAGGATCACACACATTATCTCTTTACATAAGGGAGGCCACTCTACTGACATCACAAACTTTCTTCCTATTGCAATTGTGTCCCCACTCGCTAAGATTCTAGAAAAACATGTATACCTACAACGTCTTCACCATGTTACACACAATAACCTGCTTTCACACTCAGCATGGCTTTAGACCTGCACACAGTATTTCAACAGCCTTATTATCTTTTATGGACTCTGTAAACAAAGCATGTGACACTGGCAAACTAGTATCTGCAGTATTTCTGGATTTGTCAAAAGGATTTGACATGGTATATCATCCCAAACTCCTTAATGAACTTTCCAGCACTGGTCTATCCTCCTCCTCACTTCAGTGATTTGTCTAGCTACCTAAGTGATAGGCAGCAAGCAGTAAAATGGCAGTGCTCTATCTCCTCATATCACATCACCCCCACAGGTGTACCTCAAGGATCCATCCTTGGCCCATTACTGTTTAATGTCTTCATCAATAACTTACATACATCCTCCCGTGAAGGCAGTCTAATCCAGTATTCAGATGACTCCATTATCATCTATCAAACACATTAACTCATGCACAACACTTAACACAACAAGCTTTTGATTCCATAGAAACATGGTTCTGCAATGTTGAGCTCCTACTGATCCTCCCAAAAGAAATACAAAGCTCCTTCTCTTCACCCACAAACCTCATAGCTCCAACAAAACAAACTTCAAGATCTTTTCAGAAAGCAATACTGCAACTGAATTGGCTCAGCATACCAAACTATGACTATACATACAAAACAGTATAAAAACACCACAAAACAGACATGCTATACAGGAATAAAAACTTCCTCACAGCAGTTACAAAAATTACCCTGGCCAAAATCTACCACTTCCCCACACTGTTATATAGGGCCCCAATTCTAACTAACAACAGACCCCCATAAAAAAAAAAAAAAAAAAACTAGAAAGCTGCTATAACAAAATTGCCAAATTTGCCATAAATGCAACCCCTCTAACTCATCACGCTATAGCCTTGCATTCCCTAAGATGGCTTGAACTCCACCTCCAATACGTTCAACTTATTACGGTATACAAAACTATCCACAACCCACTACTTTGTCCTACTCTTAGCTCATTTATCAACTTTTATATCACAAATAAACATCTCAGATCTGAAGACAAACATCTCTTCACAACTTATAAACCTAACAAAACCACAGACCTATGCGTTTACTCCAGCACTATGGCAAAACTATGGAACTCCCTTCCTTTAACTATCATAACTTCTATTAACCTGTACTCCTTCAAAACCTCTATAAAAGAATATTTCAACAATGCCTTGGATTTGCTCCTGTAATAGCCCAGGCTGAGGTACTCTTATAACTTTTTTCTACCTCTACTCTCACTATCCCAACTACTAACTTAACCCTACCATCCCTTCCTCTACACATACTCTGCTGAGGTTACACTCATACCTTTTCCACATCTGTTCTACTATCCCCCTCTATCACACTCTGCCCTTCTCTATTCATACTATCCCATGCCTTCACCAATATAATCTGCTACCATATTTTATGCCTTCTAGAATATTAATAATTGTTATAATATCTTCCTATTATCAGAATGTTCATATAATTTATGCATGAATACTATGACTCTGTTGAGTTTTTATTCTAACAAACTAATGTATAGTTTTTCAAATTTTGTGCTTGGACATTATGACTTTCTTATGCCTCTCTAGTTTTCATTCTGTTATCTATATGTATCTGGAGCTTTTTTCCTTGGGCCTTCAGTGAAAATGGGTACCTCATGACCCAGTCAGGCTTTCCCAGTAAACAAATGCAGAATGAATAAATAAACAATTAAATAAATAAATAAATAAATAAATAAATAAATAAATAAAAAGAACATGAGCATTTAAACATGGTCCAAAAAAAGTTATGGGGATGGCTGACTCATAGGTTCAAAGGTTCATAGGTAGGTCCTAGGCTATTGGCCCTAGGGTCTATATAAGCCTAGCCAAAAAGGTACGCTGGCTTTTGCCACCCAAGAAAATTATTTTCCTGTGCCCCTGTCGAGCAGAGACACAGAGAGGATCCCCCAAGGTTAATTTCCTATTTCCCATCCAATCATCAGGATTTTTCTTGAAGAGTGCTAATGAGGAACTTTGTTTGATATAGATAGGTAGTTTGTTCCAGAGTACGGGAAGTCTCTGGGACAGGAATCTATCCCTCCAGCGTGTTCTGTTTATTGTGGTGACAAGTTTAGGTCCCTAGAGCATGTAGCTCAGAGGGATTGGGATTTCTTTAAGTGGAGCATGTCCAGCAGTTCTGGGATTGACATAGCTTTGTATGTTAGGCAGAGATCGCCTCTGAGTAGGAGATATGCGATGAAGTAAAGCTGGAGTTTTTTGAGACGGTTTGCGCAGAGCATCTCTTTGAGGCTGGTAATCCTCTTTGTGAGGTATTTCTGTGGCCTTTCAAGTTGTTGTAGATGTCTTGTGAGGTACATACCAAAAGGGGTATTGTACTCTATAATGGGGCTAATGAGTGACGAGTAGAGGGGAACAATGACCTCTTTTTTTCCTGGATGAGAAACCTTTTGTGATGAGGTGTGCCACGTAGAAGGCTTTCCTGACTACTGTGGTGATGTGATTATCAAAGGAGAGACTACTGTCCACCTGTGTCCCAAGGTCTCTTATCACACTTTTGGCATTAAGTAGACTACCACCTATGTGGTAGCTCATGGGTACTGAGTTTTTACCAAAGGGGATGACAATGCACTTTTTGGCATTGAGCTTGAGGCCATGGCTTTGACACCAGGCATCTGTCTCCATGAGGCCCTTTTGTAGGATGTCCACATCGTTAGGAGTTTTAATTATGGCTCCTAGTTTGCAGTCATTTGCGAACTTCATTAGCCAAAGACCTTCTGTGTTAGCCTGTACTTCAGAAAAGTAGATACCAAACAGGAGAGGACCCAGGACTGAACCCTGTGGTACTCCACTTGTCCCTGGCCTGAAGTCAGATTTGGAGTCTGCCACTTTCACAGTGTAGGTTCTGTCAGTGAGCCATTTGGCAACCCATCTTGTGACATAGGGATTTATACCTAGTTTAGTGAGTTTATCTATAATTCCAGAGTGGGGGATGGTGTCAAAAGCCTTGGCAAGATCTAGATAGGCTGTGTGAACCACCTTACCCTCGTCTACAGCTTTGGTGACTGCTTCAAAGAAGTCTATCAGATTTAGGAGATATGATCTGCCTTTTACAAACCTGAACTGGGTGGGGTCCTGAGTTTAGAGATTACCATTGTCTTTGTTTATAAGATCCATGATGATACTTTCCATGGCCTTGCAGACCAGGCTCGTTAGGCTAATGGAGCTGTAGTTCCTGGTGTCTGTGGTCATACTTCTCAACCGTACCATATTCCTTGGTAAATACCAGTTTTGAGGGCAGAATATTGGGGTGCCACGAATTCCCACGTGGCCCCTTTCATTTCCAAATTTCCATTTTTTTTTTTTTTTTTTTTTTTTTAATCCTGACATCATCACATGTAGGGCATGTGTGATGATGTCAGCTTATGCATACCGGTCCATGGGTGCATATAGCACAGCCTTCTTCCCCCGCTTGGCTCCTGTCCTCCTCCAAAACTCCAGTTCTGCATAGAAATATATGCAGTAGTTTTATTTACTTTACTTATTTAAGAAATGACTACAGAAAACTTAAGTGCTTTTTTTTTTAGTTTATTTTAATGGCTGAGTGAGTGAGGAGAAACTGTGCACTTTTTACTTTAACAAATGGCTCGGCTGCAAAAACTGTAACGATCGTAGGCAAGGCAAATATTACGTTTGTTTATGTGCAGTGTGTGTGCGACAGCAGGAGAAGTTGTGTTGTAGTTGTACTTT
This sequence comes from Protopterus annectens, assembly GCF_019279795.1. NCBI lineage: Eukaryota > Metazoa > Chordata > Ceratodontiformes > Protopteridae > Protopterus > Protopterus annectens. The sequence goes on along the minus strand of NC_056735.1, from coordinate 498,329,298 downwards.
AAGTTTTGTTTTACTTTTCATCAACTAATGGCTGAGTGAGGAGAAAATGTGTACTTTTTACTTAAAAAACAGCTGCAAAAACTGTAATGGCAGGCAAGGCAGGGAAACTGTGCTTTACTGCAAGTCTTGTAAAGGATATGCTTTCATTTTACTTTAACGGCTGCACTTGTTTCATTTTACTTAACTCCTAAGGAACGGCTGCAGAAATGAGGCTCTCCGAGCAACTGTGTACTTTCATTTTACTCTAAATGCTGCTGGAAGCAGGATACATCGGCAGGAGTGTACTTTCATTTTACTGCAGAAACTGTGCTTTAGTGGGTGAGGTTTTGAGCAAGTGTGTTTTCATTTTACTGCAGAAACTGTGCCTTACTTCATTTTACTTTAAATGCTGCAGGATACATCAGCAGGAGTGTACTTTCATTTTATTGCAGAAACTGTGCTTTACTTTAATGGGTGAAGTTCTGAGCAAGTGTGTGTGTACATTCATTTTACTGCAGAAACTGTGTTTTAATGGGTGAGGTTTTGAGCAAGTGTTTGTGTATTTTCATTTTACTCTAGAAATTGTGCTTTTCTTCAGAAACTGTGCTTTACTTTAATGGGTGAGGTTCTGAGCAAGTGTGTGTGTAAATAAATGCCCAGTTGTGATTTAAGGACAACCATAGTTCTCAATGTCCAAAGTTTTATGCAATGTTTGGCTCATATTTTTGGTCAGTTCCTCTTAAAATTTGTGGTTTTCTAACATCAATGAGAAGTTGAACTGAATTCACTAAATAATGATAGCCATTTATGTTTCAGTCTTCCTATCTTTCAGGAAGTACATGGTAACATAAAACATTTTATTCTAGCAACTTTTCTAAGATTATACAATCAATGTTTAAAATGTGTCCCTGGTTTTAGGCTTTTGCCCCCCCCCCCCAATAAATATTGGCTTTTCCATGTTTCTTGTGCTGCATAGTTCTTCAGGGGCAGAGAAGTTTTGTGCTGGTTATGCCAAGTGCATTTGTGTTAGTAGCACAACAGGTAGAATACTTGCTTTTTCATGCAGAAGGCTGTGGGTTCGATTTCCCATGGTATGTAGATGGATTGTTGGCACTGCTTGTACTTTTAAAGGGGGTGGATGCTGCAGTCCTGAAAATATCCTCTTTGACGGAGATACCTAGTAACTATGAACCTGTTATCAGTTTGCCATCCATTCCCTATTGCGATATTACTAGCCTTTTTTTTCTTTTTTTTTTTTAAGTAACAAAGACAATTTATTCCTCAAGGGCAACAGGCACTTTATTTGTAGATGAAACTATAAAATATTAAGTTGTTTGCTAGCAGCAAGCAACCTCTTCATTAGTTACACATCTTACATATGTCTTTAATGTGGAATTATTTAGATGACTTACTTCTGCAGAGATTGTGTATATTTGCTGATACTGGTGGACTGTAGAAGTTTAAGTATCCTTTTATGATGGAAATGTTATGAATTGGACAATTTTGTCATTTATTGGTTCATGCATTTTGTTTCATCGCCTACTGGAAAAATGTTCAAACAATAAATGTAAAATGCGCTGTAAGTCTAGCAAGTGTGCTGTATTATACAAGGAATATATTTAATAAAGTCAGGAAGGTGTATCAAAGAATACATGTATGCTTCTTCTTTTGTGTGCAAGGGGCCTATGATTTGAAAACAGCCCAAAGGTAATCTTTATCCACCGCTGGCAAAATACATTTTCTTTGGATGTGGTGTAGGTTTCAATGCTGTTTCAATGAATGTGGGTTTCAAGGGCAGAGAAGTTTTAATGGTAAGTCTATTTTCATTGTGAGACAGCATTGCTTTGTTTAGCAGATGTCTATTAGTGTTTGTGCTTTGTGATATAAAATGTAAAAATAAAATCCAAATAATCATTGTAGAAGTAAAGCAGTATGCACATTAGTGTTTATGGTAAATTGAGTGAAATAGCCAGGTAATGGGACATTGGAATGGCTGCAGGGGGACTCTGGTGCTATATTTTGCTTGTCTGTTCTTCAATTTGTGTTGGTATCCCATAATTCCATCAGAGTGGGTGGAGCCACATAATTATGTATGCAAATTTTATAATAATTAGCGTACAGATTTGTACCTATTTTTCATGTGCCTTGTCCAGATTTTTGATGTTTTCAGGTTGAGAGGTATGTACGTTGTGGAGTGGGATAACTGTCACTGTACACCATTCAGTAGGCACAAAGCCTGAGGTGAGGCTATGATTGAACATGGTGCTTAGGTGAGGTGCCAGTTCATTCTGCAGTTCATGTAGAATGCAGCCTGGGATGTTGTCAGTTCCCATGGATGCTGTGTTCTTGGCTTTGGAGAGTGTGTTTTTTACCTGTGAAGCCATGATTACAGGAACTTTGCATTCTTCTAGTATAGAGATGGGCCCTTTAGGGGGTGAGAGGGGGGTAAAGTTAGCATTGAACCTATCTGCCAGGATGTTGGCAATATCAGTTGGTTCTGTATATTTAGTGCCATTGTGCTGTAACTCAGAACAGATCTGAGTGTTGCCGTTGAGATTCTTGACATAGCTATAGAATGATTTGTGGTTGTCTTTAGAATCAGTAGCGATTTTGTTTTCGTAATTAGCTGTGGAGGATTTTATGAGGGATCATATGACCAGGGAGTTCCTCCAGTCATGGGATTTTACTCTTTTTTTGCAACAGTTTCTTTCTTCTGTTGTAGAGTTTGTTAATGGCAGGGGAGGTGCCAGTTCATTCTGCAGTTCATGTAGAATGCAGCCTGGGATGTTGTCAGGTCCCATGGATGCTGTGTTCTTGGCTTTGGAGAGTGTGTTTTTTACCTGTGAAGCCATGATTACAGGAACTTTGCATTCTTCTAGTATAGAGATGGGCCCTTTAGGGGGTGAGAGGGGGGTAAAGTTAGCATTGAACCTATCTGCCAGGATGTTGGCAATATCAGTTGGTTCTGTATATTTAGTGCCATTGTGCTGTAACTCAGAACAGATCTGAGTGTTGCCGTTGAGATTCTTGACATAGCTATAGAATGATTTGTGGTTGTCTTTAGAATCAGTAGCGATTTTGTTTTCGTAATTAGCTGTGGAGGATTTTATGAGGGATCATATGACCAGGGAGTTCCTCCAGTCATGGGATTTTACTCTTTTTTTGCAACAGTTTCTTTCTTCTGTTGTAGAGTTTGTTAATGGCAGGGGACCACCAGATCGGCTTCCTTTTTTTTTGGAGGATAGCATCTTGGTTATGTTAGGGATAGCATGATCCATGCACTTGTGTAAGTGCTTATAAAGTGCATTTGTGTAGGATTCAGCAGTCGTACCTCTATTGTCCATCTGCATGGGTGTTGTGAAGTTTGCCACTTTTGTCTTAAGAAGTGTGAAGTTGGCTTTGGATAAATTTTTTTATGGTGGTTTCCCTAATGGGGGGTGTGGGTGGGATGTGGATGTCTATGGTGATTAGCTTGTGATTGGATCTGATCAACGAGGAATTGTTAGGGGTTGGGGATGGGATGTGGATGTCTAGGGTGATTAGCTTATGGTCGGATCTGACCAGCGAGGAATTGACCTCTGGTGTGGAACACCAGTCGCCCATGTTGGTAATGACCAGGTCTAGGATATTGCTGCCCCTGGTAGGGGTGTGGATAAGTTGATCCAAAGCATTGAAATGTATGAATTCCAGAAAACTTTGAGCAAAAGAGTTGGTACATGAGTAGTTTTTCCAGTTAATGGTGAGGTAGTTGAAATCGCCCATTATTAGGGTGTTGGGTTGTACCCTAATATTTTCCAGTGTATCAAGAAATGAGGAGTGGGAATCCTGTGGCATGGTGGGGGATCTGTAGCAAGTTACAATTTGGATTGGGGTCTTGCCCAGAATTACTTGCACTTGGATAATCACAGATGCATTACACTGAGCAGCTAGCCTGGAGGTGTGGATATCCTTAATGAATATGGACACGCCTCCACCTTTAGTGTTTTGGTCCAGGTTAGGTGGCCGAAAGGTGTGGTATGAATTGTAGCCTGGTAATGCAGGGTTTTCTCTCGAGCCTTGAACCAGGTCTCTGTCACTGCACAGATGTCGATGTTCTCCATTTTAAGGACTGCCTCGAGTGAATGCATTTTGAGGTTTAGACTTGTAGCATTGAGTAGCGTTACCCTCAGATTTTGCTGGCTTGTACCTGTTAAGGTGGTGAATTTGTCATTTGAACCTTGCCTAAAAAAGGCGCTATAGGGGTGGCAAGAGCCTTAGCCAGTATCTGGAATCCCAAGGACGACAGGTGCAGGCCATCTCTGGCAAAGCATCGTGGTCTGTCGATCATGTCATCCCAGGCAGACAGATACTGGATTCCCTTAGAATGACACCAGAAGCTTAGCCAATTGTTGAAGTCAATCATTTGTCCTTTGGTATCATTCTGGGTGATGGGCTAGGGTCATACCTGTCTGGGCTACAAGATCGGAGAGCTCCTCCATGTCTCTTTTCGTGTAGTCCACGGAGGTACGTCTCAGGTCATTCACACCAATATGGACAATGGCAGAGTCATATTTGTACTTGTTTTGGCGTGACCTGACTGTGTGCATTATGTGGCAGATCCTGGCACCTGACAGGCAGCTGACAGTAACTTTCTCCTTGTTTAGCCTGGTGAGTGGAACATCAGTGTCCCTGACTATAGAGTCACCTATGACTAGAGTATTGGGTATGTTGTTATGCATTATGGGCTGTGGATGAGTGGCACACTGAATTTGGGGGCTATGTGTCATTTGGTTTGTATTGGGGGGGGGTGGAGGTTGCTTGCATTTCTGCTTTGGAGGTCTCTGTTGCTTGAGCAGATTTTTATTGAGAGCCACTGTAAATGTAGGTGTGTGTTTTGTATTTCTGTGTGTGTGTGTTTTGGTGGTGTAGGTTTTGAGGGACTATGTGATGAGTGTGGTGTTGTGCAAGTGTTTACCTTCTCCTGTTGACTGTCTAGTCCAGTCTTGGGTGAAGAGAGCTTTGCTTCCAGTATGGCTATATAAGTGCATCTCTCACAGGTTGTAGTGTTGGGTGGTAGGAGGAGAGGGTTGTCTGTGTACATGAGGCAATTGCTGCATTGCCCCAAGATGCCCAGATTCATCAGGTAGACAGGAGAAAACACCAGGAGCTGACCCTTCGACATGCCTGGATATGTGCTTATTTACTAAGTACTAACATTTGTTTTCCTCTAGACAAGTGAGAAAGTTGAGTGCTGTAGTAATTTGTAGCTTATTTAGTGCTTAAACTGCCCAGAGCTCACAGTACACTATTTGCCACTGGTTCTAGATTCTAGGCAGAGATGGAAAATGAACTGCAAGCATCCAGCAAAGCAACACGAAAAAAGAAATGCCAGGAGATCATAAGTGTCATTTCCATACCTTTGAAGAAAGAGGATGTTTTCTGCCATGGAAATGTAATGAATGGATGTCTTAATGGGAATGGAGGTCATACTGAAATCCAAGAGAAACTTTACCATGCAGAAGGACATATGAGGCAATCAAGCCATCATCTCACATACCAGGAGGGTACCAGCAAGTGTATAGTCCACAAAGTGTCTCTTTTGTATAAAACTGCAAACTGCAAAAGGAAACTTTTTATAGGCTGAGCAGGCTAAAATGTTACTCTCTTTCTCAGTTTGTTCATTTGTCAGCTGAGTTGTTCTATACAAAGTATGCATCATATGTAAAAGGATTGTCAATAATCTGTTTCGTCTATGCATGCCACTCTTTCTATGGCTCTGGGTTATGTGCAGACTATGCACAGTGTACTCATTAATGCTGATACTTCTAACTAACTGCAATAGTAAACAGTATTACAGAAAGAAGGAAAGTCACATAACAGGCAATATTTAAAAATGTAAAAAACTGTCCATGGTAATGCTGTCAAATTTGATTTGGTTCAGGGCAGCGGTCCTACTGATGAATAAGCTATGCCAAAGCACATTCCCTGGGATTCAATAAACTCCATGTATGCTTCATGTGAAGCTTACATGGAGTTTACATGTGTGAGAGGTGATACATGGTGAGCAGCAGCGCTCATTGCATATTCATGCTGCACACAGTGTTTAAACATAAATAAGGATGGTTTCATGGGTGGCAGCACTGGCCAGGAAACCGTGTAAGCCAACATGCATAGCAATCCTGTTTAAGTCAGAGCAAAGAAGGTCTACAGTTTTGCATGGAATGCCACAATGATTACCAGGGCTTAACAAATAATAGTTACATAGCTTTCAATCTCTTAGTGCAATCCATCTGGACAAAGCCCAACACAACAGGGGGACAGTGACCTAGTAATATGGACAGATTTGACATATTTGCTCTTTAAAAATGTGCTACAATAACAAGGGTTTGTGATAAGATACATTTTCTGTAGGATTTGAAGTCTGAAACTCAAATGTATGCAATTACTGAGTCACATCAGTTCTGAGATCATCCCAGTGATGTGGCATAAAACCACACGTTTGATAAGGAACACACCAAAAGATATATAAGGCAAAAATCTGGACATTTCTGTAAAAATCTAGACAGTTGGAGGTATGATAGTTATATATATGGTCCAAACTCAGTACAGGACAGTGTATACAGTGCAGAGTATTGCAAATCCCATTCCTGGCATTCTGTGCTGAAGTTGTGTAAATGATCTGTAAGGGCACATGGGCTGCTGTGTAAAATAGACACTCAGGGGAAGTGTGTGTATTGAATAGGGAGACACAGATGAAATGTAGGACTGAATAGTGGGAAACATTACAGGTGAAACAACCTAATGTATAGCATGTCAATGGAAGACAGGTGTAGCAGCAATACCAGTCGCATATCAATATGGTGCAGTAGGGACTGCACAGTGAAAATATGTATTTTGTGACTGTCACACAAGAAGACATAAAAATGGGGAAAATGTCTGTGTAAGATAAGCATCCTTACATGAAAAATGCAGAAGATGTCTATCAGGGATTTATCTACAATTGGGGTAGGGTGCATATTGTGAAGCTGTGCATCTGATTTGCCTGAATATGAGTGTAATCTCAGCTGAGGTCTCCTGTGAGTGGGACACAGATAAAGGCTCATGGACAACATTAAAAGACGCAAGCACAAACATGGATAATATCAGAATAATGTTACCGGTAATCCCATGTCTATGACATAACATATGTGATTTAGAGTGATCAGAAATGATTCTGCATAAACGCACTTGTACAACTATTATGACTTGTCCACACTCTATGAGAGTAATCATGCACACTGTCCTGGCACCGAAACATCTACTGAAGGTGTTAGGAGAGACACTCCTATATCTGTATGTGACATTATGATCAATACAGGCTAGTTTACTGGTGTGTATGGCACACTGTCACAAATGTTACCCATGTCATTAATGTTGTCAAACAGCTATGTGTGTACTGTGTGCATCACCAGAACAGGTAGCACACATACATCTGGTGTAACAACTTGATTGGGTTTTAGCACCATCAGACAGTAATGTTTATGCCACAAAAAGGATAGCTAGGTGTGGCCAATAAGATGTGTGAGAGCTCACTGTGACAAAGGTAGTACACTTTAGTTACACATCACTGGAAGATGTACAGGGAGGTACATGAAGAAGGGTGCATTGTACTCAGTTACTGGTGTGATGAAGGCTGTGAACTATGGAGGCATTATGGCTTCTGATGTGGATGTCCTTCACATAGTCGGTAGTTGTGTTACATACAAGGAAGTAATCAGCACTGTGACAAATTGCTGGTGGATGTTCCACTTACCATCTGCCCCCAGACCAGGACACAGAACACATACCTACTGGTCTGATTATAGGGTGTGATGTCTACATTATACTTGGGTTGTGTGTTTGTTTTCCTGAAGTAACAAATCCCCCCATGTTTTCATGTCATTGCAGATGTTGTCATGGCTGTGGAAGCAATTTTTGGTGTGTGTTGATACTTTCTGTATTGTACTAATATCACAGTCGGAGTCAGTGATCACCCACAATCTCTAGTCCTTCAGACAGCTGTATGGACAGAGGATGTGTATGTCATCTGTGATGTCTGTCACTTAAATAATGGGCAGGAAAGGGTCTAGCAGACATCCCTGATATATTGATCTGATCACTGGTCTTGTGATATAGGTCACTTCATGCATTTCAACATATTTAGATGCCACGTATGTGATACAGTCTTCTACCCACTTGGTGATATAGGTATATATGACCACATCTGACAGTGTTGAGTGAATACCTAAGTCAGGAACATAGTCTGTGTGGAGGATGTGTTGAAGTGTGCATTCAACCATGTCAGGAAGGTGTATGTGATGAGTCACATGATAGGCAATCTGTGATGTTGTCAGATCCTATTGATTCTGTGTGATCTACCTGGTTAATGGTAAAACAGTACATACTGGCTATCCTCAACTGGCCTAGGGATTGAACAGGATCCCCCACCTAGGTATCATTGAGAAACTCTCCCAGCTGGGGATTAAACCATGCATCACTTAGATGGGTAACCAACTGGCTCAATGACAAAACACATACTGTGAAAGTTGCTGAATCAACAGTGCCAGTAGAGCTGTCATTATTGGTGTACCCCAGCTAATTGTGCTTGGCCCTTTACTGTTTGGAATCTATTTCTTGACAGTTCATGCTAAAGTATATGGCCTTTTGCTTACCACATTTTCTGATTCTTGCATAATGGGTGCAATCATCGAGTCCACCTATGATGACATACTACAGGAGGAGCAAACACAGATAAATGATTGGTGACAAAGCCACACAGTCTACAAATAACTGCAAAATATGTCTTTATTTTTTCCTTCTACAAAGTGGAATTCCCTGCTAATTACAGCATTGACAACACTCCCACTATGCTGAAACCCAGCAATGCAAGCAGTAGAAACACATATGCATAGCAATCTGAACTTCGACCACCAAGTGTCCACACTGGTATTGACAGCCTATGTTGTACACGTCATAAGTCATGCCATCATATTCCAATCTCAAGATTATATTACAGCACTGTACTAGAACCTTATCAGAACACTGATATAGAGTATAATGTTCTCCAGATGGAGAGATGGTAAATCAGCAAGCAAAGGTGAGTAGTATTGCCTGAATTAAATTCATTCTGAAGTCTTGGTGAGTAACTTCATGAGGTGGACCCTGTTTTTCACAAAATCTCACCAAGACGACACTGATATATAGACTGTATTTTATATAGCATATATCATAGACAGAAGTAGGTTAAAAATAAAAAAAGATAGCTGGGTGCACAAGACCCAGGATAAACAAGTGTCCAGTCCTAGTAGGCATACTGGTGTGGGGACTGGAAAAAATTATGATGTAGAATCCTCAAGACATGAAATCATTCCTACAATGGGGCAAGGTGAGGGCAAGGGGGAGGATGCTGCCTATTGTAAAAGGAAGTAGTAATCCACACAAAAACTGATAGGCCAAAAAAGAGCCATACAGATTACAGAGTGTACTATTGAGGATAAGAAAGAAATTGCATATTGTTACTATTATACAAGAAATCTAGAATTTCTAGACAGAAGATATATAAAAAGTTTAAGAGAGAAATTAGAGGAAAGAAAAATACTTCCACAAGAAAAACTGTCAAAAGCTTCAAATGCAAATTTCTGATCATTAATACAACAAATCCATGAAAAACACTATATTGACCAAGAAACCTCGGGCTGTTTGGAAAAAGAAGTGACTGAGGAAGTGCAAAAATATAAAGACCAAAATCTAGAGACTTTTGAAAGGTATAAAAAGAAATATGGACATGAGAAAGAAAGATACATCTGATATGGTGCAATATTTATGCAAAGGAGAAAGCCAAATTAATCAACACAAAAAAGGCAGCCCCAAAAATATTTGAAGAGAAATACAGGTAAAGGCATCCAGATATGGAAAATTTCATAATAAAAAAATAAGATCACAAAGAGAGAATGTAGAACAGAAGATTAGTCAAGCAGAAGTTAAAAAAATAGAAGTTGAAGTTATGAAATACTTGCAAAATGAAGGATTTAGTCTAGAAAGTTTAACACAGTCTATATCATAGCATGGTGGAATTATGAGTCCCCAGAGTAAGGAGAAACAGGAAGAGCAGGAGACATCTGTAGAAGAAATATGGACATGGGAAAGAAAAAATGATTTAATATGGTACAATATTTATGTAAAGGAGAAAGTAAAACTAATCCATACAAAAATAGCAGCACCAAAGATATTTGAAGAAAAATACAGGCAAAGGCATCCGGACATGGAAAATTTTACAATACAAAAATAATAAAACAAAGAGAAAAAAGGATTAGTAATGGAGACATTAAAGAAATAGAAACTGAGGTTATGGATTACCTGCAAAATTAAGGATTTAGTATCTAAAATTTAACTTGGATAACATCACAGCAGGATAGAGCAATGGACACCTATATTGAGTAGAAACCAGTAGAGTGAGAAGCATCTAATCAGTAGCCATATGAGGATGCTATGAAGCCTTCCACAGGAAAGCAGTACAAAAGTTTAGTTGGAATTGCACAGCAAGGGAAGGAACCGGAAACTGGCAACTCTGACTTAGTCAATGTTGTGGAGAGATAGGCCAGTGAGTTCCCAGATGAAAGAACAACGGATTACACAAGATAAACTGAAGAGAAAGTGGCACAAGAAGATGCTCTAGTACTTTCTATAGAATGCCTGCAAGAAATGGAGAACAAAGAATATGCCCTCAGTTTAGAAGAAAATAAAGAGGGGAGTTATTTGATTTAATACAGATGGACAGATATATTAAAATCAATGAAAGAAATAGACTACAGAAGGTCAAGAAAACTGAAAAAGTTAGAAGTTTGATAAAACAAATGAAGAGAGTAATTAGGACTGTCCATAGAGATTCATGTGTTATAACAGAAGTAAATAGTATATATTACTGTGCAGCTAAATTAATAACAGATAAAGTCTTACCATAATAACATAGAGTAGTAAGGGAAAGGAAGGGGAGAAATCAAATGTCATCATGGAAGTATCAAACAGAGAAAACTATAAAGCAATTAAGACAAGAAGTGTCACTGATAGAAGAGTAAAGAAGGAGGAACAGACCAACAAAAATACTCAGAAGGATAGATGTGGTAAAAGCAACATGCAGTATTATAACAGATCAGGATCTAGCAGGCACTGTTGCAAATAATAAAGTAGAAATATCAGCACAGGCAGAAAATCTTTGAGGGTACGTAGATATATATAAAGAAAAAGTACAAAATAAGCAATTTATTGGTGACCCAAAAACATTTTATAGAGAACTGGGAAGCAACACAAAGAAGAAAGAGATACACATTAGAGAAATATCTATCAAGATAGTGTAGAACATAATAAAGATGCTAAATGGAAGAAGTAAAGAATGAATAAGAACTTCAAATGTACAAGATATGAAATGGGATGGAGTAGCAGCCAGACAGACTGAAACAAAGAAAAGCTCCTAATTGGAAAACCCCAGGCCCAGATGCAGTACCTAACTTCTGGCTAAAAGTATTAACATCTTTGCATGAAGATTTAGCCATGATTAAGAACTATTTATATGCATACCCTGAAGAGACACCAGCCTGGTCAATAACAGGAAAAACAAAGGCTCGTGTGTTGTTAAATAAAATCATAATGGAGAACTGTAAAAGGGGGAAGAACCTAAGTATGGCATGGATAGACTACAAAAGGGAATTTGACAGTATCCCACATTAATGGACAAAACAGTGCTTAAAAATGTATAAGATAACACCCTACACTGATTGATTTCAATACAGTGACCATGAAATAGTATAAAACCACTTTGCAGTTAAGCCATGATGAAGGACAAATTATTATTACAAGAATAAAAATTCAAAGGGGGATATTCCAAGGTGACTGTCACCACTGCTCTTTTGTATTGCCCTTAACCAATTAAGCTGTCTGCTTAACAGATTATGTCATGGCTATAACTTGGCTCCCAGAAAACAAGAAAGTGTAAAACTTTTAAATAAATAGTGATAATGCAATGACATTATTCTCTATAGTACATTCAGCATGTATTATTGTGTGTTGGCATAGTGCAACAGGGTTAAGTGTCATTGCACTGAGGTAACTGCATCATTACAGAGCTGCTCACCATCACTTGGCATTGGTGTGAGATGCCAAACTCCACTCACACCAAGGACAAAAGGTGAAGGGATCCATCTTTTTTTTTTTTTGTTTGTTTTTGTTTTTTTTGTGCTACTTATGTGTGTCATGGGTAATTCTATTTTTCGCCAGATTATAGGTGTTAAAATGGGGTAGATAGGAAAGTGGTGAAATGGAGAGCAAGCAGAAGGAAGAACAAAGGAAAAGCAATACAGGAATTTGCAGGAGGGATGTAGGTAAGAACCATAGCTATTAATTTCTTCAGTAGTAAAATGTGTGCAAAATATTAGCTGAATTTTGACTGTCACTCCCAGAGAGAGGGTTGACAACAACATAATCATGTTATATAGCCAATTGGACTGAATCAAGTGTGTCAAGAAGACACATGCAACATGGAGAGCTAAGTATGGGACAATATTGTTTTTGTGGGATAGGTGCTCATTTTTCTTTTTTTTAACTCAGTAACAGAGGAATGCTGGGTTACAGACATAGGTATTTCTGGGTCAGGTAACTTGGGTAGGTGAGGAAGCAAATTCAAAAAACAAGACAAGACAGGAAACAGGGACAGTGAGGGACACAAAAGGTTGGGAGACACCATGATTGGGGTGAGGGAGGGGACAACATAGGCTCATGCCCATCAAACATGGAGACAATGAGAATTGAGTCTTCACCCACTGGACTGTCATCACTCTCCCCTTACTCTCCTGGTGGCTGAAGTGCTTGATGTCTTCTCCTCCTATGGACCATGAGGGAAACCAGCATCTTCATCCAGTGTAGGTTTACAATAATGGTGCGGTGTATGACCCTACGCACCAACCCTGGCATCTCCCAGTGGGGGATGAAATCACCACCCCCACCACTGTTCTCAGAGGGTACCACTGCACCAGCTGTTGGGGCAGTACTACCTGAGGACACAGGTAGTTTAGGGGCAGCAGAGGTAGTGCTGCCAGGTTGGATCACAGACATGCTGGGCATTGGTGCTGGAGTGGGAGCAGGCTGATCCATGGGGGCTGGCCTACCTCCCTTTGCTGTGTAGCATTTACTGATTTGGTACAGATGGATGACATGGTGACATTTTGATGACACATAATATAAAATAAAAAATGAGAGATAAGGGTTAGAGTGAGAGAAAAAAAGAGATAGTACCATCATATGTGACTTACGATGCATTAACAGTAGCATACAACTATTTTATCTGAAGTATTACATTTAAGTATATTTCCTAACAAATACACACTATAACTACAGATTGTTGAAAGTAATCTTTGAAATGTGCATATATTGCACATATGCATGTTCCAATTATACAGATTACAGTTAACAGCAGGGCATTTATGCCACTTGTATAGAGTTTAATTTTATGCAATTATTTATTAAAGAAGTCCAGTACTGTATATTTGTTACTCGTGGTATTTGAACCCAGAACCTGTGACTACAGTCTTATATTTGACCCCTAAAGTTGGTTTGTGTTACAAACTAAGGCTTGCATACTTGCTGTTACATTTAGGATATGTATGCTCAATTTGCTACAACTGTTTAAAAATCCTAAAAATCTATCTTTAACTTTTAAAGATGCAGTGGTACTTCTCTTGTGTTGTATACCTACCACTTGCTTCCCTCAGTCTCTCCAATCAAGCAACATGAGCCCATCTGTTGAAATCTATGTTGTTGTTAGCTGAGGAAAGAACAGAAAAGAACAGAAGAGTATTATGCATACCAGTCTTGCCTACATTTATCTTTCTAAGTATTACAAATTCTCTCTCATCATACTTACACAGCTGTGGGATGTCTGCAGTTTCAAATTCATCCCACCAACAGTTGTGGGTATCCCTTTTGCATGTAGGTCATTAAAATGATGCCTACACTGTCCTCCAGTGTGTGTGATGCCAGCAGCACTGGATACAGCCTGAGCTAAACTACTTCATGCCTCAAATTTGTACTGGGAGCCAGAACAGTTCCGCTGCAGAAGCCTTTGGCTGTGGCTCTTTACCAGGAGTTCAATAAATATCCTGAACTCCTGGACAGTCTACTTCTTTACCCTAAAATTGGCAGCTTCCCCTCTAACTCCAGCCATGTAACACCTGACCTAGAGGAATGGAAAATTATGCGTGTGCAATCCTGAGCAACAATGCCAAATGTGTTTACAAGATGTTAAGCAAGCACAGCAGTGCCAAGCAGGGAAGACATGCATACTTGAAATTGGAAGGTTCATTTTACATTTCACCTTAGTTTAAGGGGTGTCTGGTGATGTAGTTTGGAAATATATAATGGAAATTGGGAGGTAACTGTTAGGTGAGTTATGTTTGCAGGCATGCACTGGGGCATAAATGTCATGACCTGACACATTTCTTTTTGCCTTTATACACTGACAAAATAGATTTTTGCAGTGTAGGATTCAACCCTAGGCATAAGTGACAAAACATTTTCTTCCATACCATTGATTTTCCATCTTTGCCATAGAAAAAGTACTGCTCAGACATAGTCAGGAATCACTCATAAATACAGGTGACAATTTTAGATGTTACACATGTATGTGAAGGTTCTTGTATATAGATCCAGTCGTGTATGTGTCTTATGTAATTGTGAATGCCATGAAAGTCAAAATATCAGAATTATACTTACAGAAATATAATAGACAGTATACCATCGGTCATACATCTGAAAACACAATAACGATGTCTTATCCCTCATACATATAATTCATATCAGCTCCACTATCTAAAGTGATATAAGTGAAACTGAATATAATGGAAGTGGAATGACAGTAAAAATATATGGAATATCCTGCATTAGAAACCAGGACCATGTGGAGTACCACCCTTAAACCTGTTGCGCACAAGAATCTTGAAATAACACTTGTCTATTTTTTAGTTCATTGCTATAAACTGCACTGTCACAACAGTAAGAAAAGGTTGCACTAGAACACAGGTGCATTTGTACTCCAGCCCTACATTTCCATCTGCTGCATCAGGACTAGTTACATGACATTTCCACAACTTTCCACTCACTGTTATGTTCTCTGTGTTAACCACCATACAAGGCCACTTAGCATGTTTGTGAGGTGCCCAACAGAATTAATTGAATGTTTCCATTTTTAATTATTGGCTGAGTCCTGTCTGTAAGTGTTGTTTAACTTTGCTAGCTGCCATGCAACACCATGCAAAACTGCTAAGTGAAGTTGCACAAAGGAAAGCAAACATTGCAACAATGCATTGTTTTTGACCTTTGCTCTTTTATAGACTCCTTGTCTGCAGGTGTTCTGTCTGCTTCCTGAGTGTCCCATTAATCCAGTTTGTATACTGCTAAGTATCACACAAACGAGATAAGCACAACCAAATCTGACTTTAATTTTTCTCCGGTTCCCTTCTTTACACTAAGCTGTGCACCATGCAAACACTGGCATAAAAAATTAAAAGGGAAAAGTAGTTAAAATAAAAAAAAAACACTCAATGAAATTAACACTACAAAATGGTTGTTAGTACACATGACATACATAGGTCTGGATTTGAACTCTCACTCCAATGAACCTTCAGAACACAGTAAGGATTCCTTATCCCTCTTTGCCACACAAACAGCTTTGCAGCAGGGAACAAAAATCATTCTGCATACAACCAACTGCAATATCATCCACAGTACTAACAAACCATATAACAGTCATTTTTACATGTATTAATTTCAGATTTAGTCCACTGAGCAATCACATAACCATTTGACTATTGCTTGCAAATATGCAGTTCAGTCTTATCTCTCTGTGTTTGTTGCACATTATTGTCTTATCTGACCAGTAATCTGAGGCATGCAGTCTATAAAGCATTATATATCCTTGTCCTTAAAATGTGTGTGAATATTACATGGCAATAATATATAGCTGTCAACAAATGAAGGGGAGGTTGGATGTTAATGAATAGAACCTGTGGCTTGTGTGCTACTTATACATTTCCAAACTTGATAAAATCACTTCTATACACTTTTAAATCTAACCTGACACACTCACTGGAGGTAGAGCAGTCTGCATTGCTGTTATGTTTTCATTCTCACTGCCAGTAATAATTCACAGATGCAATCCATTATCAACAAACATTGAGGGAGTGCCTGCACTATGTTTACATCTCCTACAAGAAACCAAGTATTTGGGATTCAACAATTCTAATGAGTTCACACCTCATTTGCATATTTATCATGCTGACAGCCCTGAATCTATACCATAAAAAGGCAACTGTGTAGCTAGGGAACCTGAAGGTGAGGAGAATTGTTTATGTGAAGAACACAAAAAAGAGGCTATTACTTTGGGATATATCTGCACAGAAGATATTGAACTTGAAACGGTATGCTTGCATTTTTCAGCTATATACCGCATATGCTGAAATTTAATTCAGAAAACTATTTTATATATTGATTTGATCTGTATGCATTAGTTAAAAGTGTACAGATGGCATGGGCATGTTTGGGGCATTTCACAGGTATACATGATAGGCAATACCTTAAACTGGAATGTTCTCTGTATAATCTGTAGACATGTTTCAAGGGCATTTCATTTGATTCGATAGCGCTTTTAGCATTTCAGTGATGGTTTGTTAGTCAAATGTGCTTTGCCTGTTCTTTTGGGGATGGGGAAGCAAAGCTGCATTTCTGCTATGGCAGAAACAAGGACATATTGCTGTTGTTACTCTTCCTATTTTTTGGCATCCAGCCTGTTCATATTTCAAATTTCTAGACTGTTTTATGTTTCTTCACTGGGTAATACTAAAGCATCTCAATCCCCGAAAAACAGCCTTCGTTGACCCTGAAAATCATGTCATTGTGGAAGCTTTTAGGCAACATGGTGCCTTTGTGCTTGAGAGGGAACATGGAGATATGTTAAGCAGAATACAAATTTGGCAGCATATAGTTACAGATGTCGATGCAGTAGGTGGATACAACAAAACATATAATCAGGTGTACTATAGGGCCACTGACATGATCTCATCTGCACAGTGAAGAGCAGCTGCAGTGGCCCATGATCAGATGGGTACCAGAGGGCCTGCTACAGATCCACCACTAACAGCAAATGAAGAGTTCCTGTCCACTGTCAGGGATCCAGACATCTCCCAGGAAAGTGAAGAACAGTATGTCCTTGACATTGATGTTACTGTTTCAGGGACATCAAGTATGTCACAGGAGGAGCTTCCAGGTAGGCTTTTGTATCATACTGTTGTATAGTAAAATATTTACATCAATGCATTAGTTCTGTTAACAAGAAATTGGTTGAGGGGGAATGAAGATAGCTACAGTTACCAACACATTCTGATTGATTACACATGGCACTTAGGTTGGGCTTATCATCCAAGTTCTTTTTGAAAGTATAGTTAATGGACATATAAAGGGCAACATGTTTTATCCCCTATGTTACTATTAATTGTGATGATGTTGTCCTTTCTGTTTGCTTAACTTCTTCCAGGACCATCTGGCATAGGGAGCATACCATCATCTGCACATGGTAAATCAAACATTTTTACGTCAGTACTGATGACCAGTTCAAAGAAATATTTTAGTGTGTGATGTTGATGTCAATCCTCCTGTGTGCATTGCTATACTGTCTAATAGTGGCACCACTGTTATTTTGTTAGCAAATATTCTACTATAGTAGTGTAGGTATTATTTTTTTCTTGTGTTTGTTGCTTATTATCACAGGTGATCCTGACAATGGATGTATGGGACTTCTGCCACCTGATGTCAGAGTAAGAGAATACTCTGATGATGATGGTGACCAGACAGAAGCACAGTCAGGGGTGCAGAGGTTGAATCTGACACTGAGGTTGACATACAGCCATCCCCTGAAATTCCACTGGACACAGCCAGTAGGCCTGTGCCTACCCATTTAAGTGAGCCCGAGATATTGGACAGGTGGAGGGAGAGACAACTGATCAGGGAAGTTTGGTTACTGTGGCTTCAGTACCTGTTGACTATGGCCATAGCCAAAGTGTGGGTGAGGTGCTATGCAGTTGGGTTGTTAGGCATGTTTGGAGGAGGCCTGCTGCTCATCCTCCACCTGATCCAGGTGTCTCTTTCTGTGCCACTCAGTGTCTGTTTAGGGCCATCATGGAGGCACAAGCATGTTTACATAGGTCCTTCAGAGAAATTCTTAGAGTTGTAGATATGGCACAGGCAGTCATGCATGACTGCCTCCACTGTGTTGCTGATTCAATGGATCAGATGAATGACACATTGGAATGGGCGGTGTCTGTGATGGAACATCTGCTGGGAGAAAGACGGCATCCTCGTGGGTGTAGGTCAGCCACATCATCTACTGTTAGCCAACGTGGCTGTCCCCAATCACACTCCCATAGTGGCAGTACTTCCACTGCTCCATCAGTGGTTGGGCTGTCTATACCCAGATGTGGCAGCCTGGCAGGCCATGGGGTTGTGGCCCTAGGCATCCTTAGGAGGGGAGCTGGTCAAGCAGACATTATTCACATTCGGGTAACAGCAGTGCATCTAACCATGGGTATGTGAGCTAGTCAAGCAAACAGTATTCACATTCAGGTAACAGCAGTGCATCTAACCATGGGTATGGATGTGCCAGTGCAACTCCTGGCAGAGCTAGTTCTCATGGTCGGATACAACAATTATGAACTGCCACCTCCACCATGCATGGCTTATGCTTGTCCAACATACCAAGACATAGCTCTAGCACAGAGCTTGACTATGTTTATGCAGACATACAGCAATTTCACCTGGATTACCTATACAGACACACATGCACAACAGTTACATGGTTCAGCAATAAAGCTTAAAACTCATTTTGTCTCACTAGCCATTTGCTACTTTATCCAAATGTCTTGCCTGCTTCTCTTTCTTACTCACACATACTCACCAACCTTTTGTGTCAGCCTAGGCTTCCTGCCCCCCTACACAACAGCCTGTGCAAGTGATGATAGCTGTGCCATATCTCTGTTTTCTATCTTTTGGATTCAAGGATACATAAGCTTTGTGTCTAATGCTCAGGGTGCATAGCTGACTTAGTGCTTGGTATATCTGCATTTGTGATGTTATACCTTTGACTTATATTGGTCTTATAAAGTTAGATATTTGATAGTTTTCCATCTTTATTGCTAATGATCTTGTGAGGGTTGTGAAGTCTGAAACTCCAATGTATATCATTACTTTCTAACATCTCTCTTTAATGATTTTCCAGTACAAACGTATGGTACTAAACTGAAGGCATGCAGTGATCATCAATACATTAGTGAGGTATAACTGTGTGAATCTTTGATGCCTGAAGCGTACTACCTAATAATGGACACACATAAGTCAAATAAGTCTCTGCTGTCACATGTTAAGGTCATTTCTGTACAAATCTCTCACCTTTTACTTGCTTACATTACTAAGTAACAACCCGCAAGAATATGCCAGTCATTCATATTATTACAGAATACACTCCAAGTTCAACACTTACATTGTAAATCCAACAGTTAAAACAGTTTTAAGTGCAGGGCTGACTCTGACGCGAGCAGTACATAGCCATTACATGGGTAGGTAAAGGTTGTGAGCATTGTCTGGCATCAATATTACTATATGTATGTGCATAGAAGCAAGGTGTAGGCCCTTAGGCTGTAGTCTAGATCTCCGTTGCTTATTTTAAAGCTGTCTCGCTATGTTAAACCCATTTAACATAGCGAGACAGGTTTAAAAAAAAAAGCAACGGAGAAAGAAAGATCTCCGTTGCTTTTTACTGTTTTGCTATGTTAAATGGGTGTAACATAGCGAGACAGCTTTAAAATAAGCAACGGACATCTCCGTTGCTTTTTTCAAAACTGTCTCGCTGTGTTAAATGGGTTTAACATAGCGAGACAGCTCTGTTGCTTATTTTAAAGCTGTCTCGCTATGTTAAACCCATTTAACATAGCAAAACAGTAAAAAGCAATGGAGATCTTGCTTTCTCCGTTGCTTTTGGCCACAGCTCTGATGTACTGCGTAGGCATGCGCAGTACATCAGAACTGCCGCGGATACCAGCCAGCTGCGGAAGGGCAGCAAAGAGGCATTATACAATGCCATTATTTAAGAAAAGTAATTATTTCTTTTCTTAAATAATGTCATAGTATAATAGCAATAACCCACGTCTGGGTGTGGGTAATGCGGGATTTACCCACGGTTGTCTTTGTTTGCCAACCGTGGGTAAATCCCGCATTACCCACACCCAGGCGTGGGTTATTGCTATAATATTTCACATTTTCACAAAATTAACAGACAGATTACATGATCGGGAAGCAACCTGTACTGCTGTGAAAAACCTGGTTGCGATAATAAGTAAGTACCGATGTTTGCTGTGAAAAATCTGGTTGCGATAATACATAAGTACTGAAGTTTGCAGATTCTGTTCTTAAAAGCTAGTGACAGTTAGGCACAGTGTATCTCCAGCTAAAGTTAATTAAGATTTAGTCTAGTTGATAGAATTAGTTGTATGCCATCTTCCTGTTCAGAACTTTTGGTTTAAATGTCTTGTGAAAAAATTACTTCTATTTACACGTTTACTTTTCACTTGGAATGCTTTGTTATATTTATCTCAAGAAAAGAATGTTATTCTTGACATGTTAACGCTTCTTTGCTGGCTGTTTATTTACAAGATTAAACATACTGACTCTGGTGTACTGATTACTTTTTAGTATCTATCAATCAAAGAGTGATTCCTCAGATGGTACTACGAAGAAAAAAAGCATCATAAAGCATAAGCTCTATCCCAGGTTAAGATTAATCATAAGTATAAGAGACACAAAAGTAACTTAGCTTTCTAGTAAAACAGTAGAAAACTTGTTGAAACCGATGCATCTTATGGCAACATTGTATTCTCAGATGGATGAAACACCATTATCGAGCATTTGAAAGTTATATGTAATTATCTCAGGCTAAAACCTTGTACCTGGAGGTAATAGGAAATGGAACTGAAGGTGAGAAGCTGCAAGCAGCAGCAGCAGCAATGCAGCATTGGTGTAAAGCTGATGAACGGCAGGAAAAATAAAGAAAACAAGATAAGTGCTATGCACTGAATGAGAGGGCAGTTTGTTTACAAGCAAGACAAATTAAAAAAATAGGCCATGGTGTGAAATTGTAAGCAGGGGGCTGCTGCAGACCTAGACCCTGTTACTGTAGTGCAGCAATGAGTTCCTACATTATATAAAGATTGTGTAGGGTAGGAAAGGGGACCTAAGGGCACAGCTAATTGTAAAACTCTATAGCTTTCGCACTAAGGTTTTTTGTTTTTTAAACAGACTTCCTGGTAAAAGCGGCTCATGATAGTCAGCAGAAGCATCCATATTTGGAAGATTTTTATACAAGCTGTTTTTAAACAGTGGACGGCTTGGATCCCAATTATGGGAAGTTTGATAAAGTGGATATTAAAGTGAGAATGGAGGTTATTTGGCAGGTGACACTGCAATTCTGCAGATCTGTGTAAGAAGCAAATATTTTTTGTAGGTCATTGTGACTTGCAGGGTTTCCTGTTTAAAGAAAAATATACTTTTTATGGACTCCTAAATCAATAGTGGTGGAAAACAAATATTTGTTACATTAAGAGCACCTGAGCTGGCTATAAAAGCAGGGCCAGAGTGGAGGAATTCGGAAGTGAACTGCTAGTCCCATGCAAACAAGTTTAACAGTAGGGTACCTTTGGTTTATAAAATAAGTAAAGAAGAAGGTTAGGGATTGGAAGACTCAGTAAATAACCAACGACCTTTGAGAAATTAACTGAGCAGGTGTGTGTAGGGTAGTAAAGAAAGATGGAGAAGGCACAGGAAGAATGTCCAGGGACACAGATAAAAGACTTTTAGGAGACTGTGGTGATGGGAGATAAAATGCCAAAGAAGAGAAGAAGTGAAAGGCAAGTTGAAGAGGGTCCACTATTCAGATGGATGAGACTTTTTAGTCAGCTATAGTCGAAAGGAAAGAGCAGAAGCTGATACTAGAGTAAAAAAAAATAGAGTGTCAGGCTGTTGTGTCAGATTTCAGGGAAATGAATCCCCCTTGGTGAACTATTGCTTCTGTTTTTATGTGTTTTTGCCGAGATTAAGAAAAACCTCTAAGCACAAAAAATCTGGACTAAGCCTAAAATAATGGTGGGATAAAGGCACAAAAATAAAAACAGATCTTAAATATCGCTGTTATAAACGTAAGAAAGTTGCCAGAATAACAAGATTTGTGCTAGCATGCATTTTCTGAAGGATGTGAATTCTGAAACTCAAATGTATGTCATTATTTAGTTACTTCAAACCACACTGATTTGCCAGGACCACACATTTTATGAAGCACAGACCAAAAACATGAGGCAAAAATCTGAACATTTTGCTAACAACTGGACAGTTGAAAGATATGGTATATGCTAAGACAACAATGTGTAAATGTTCATTGTAAATATGTTGAAGATAAGTTCAGTTATGCTGTCTGTTGGGAGTTTGTATTAATGTTTCACTGAATGCATATCTTCAACATACTTTTTAATATATTTCAATATTTTCTAGCTGTGTTTAAGAGAATGTATTTTGTTTAATAGGCAGTAGATAAGACATAAAGAAATGATTATGCTGCAGTTAAAGTAGGGAGGCTAGTATGCATACATTTTTCTGAGGGATGGGGTAATAAGTTTGGCAGGTATAGTGTGCATAGAAGACTGTTTCTGAGTTATCTGGGAAGCATATTGGCTGTGGGGATAAAAGGACATGGAAGCTCAAGGTGTGTATCATAGAGGATGATGATTTTTTTTTCTGAATAGTGGCAAGAGTGATAACAAATGTATTCTGGAACTGGGGGATATACTTAGACCCAAGAGATACTGAGATATATGGCCTTCTTGGGAACAGGGCTATGCTATGTGAATAAAGGACTAATTATAAAATAGGATAACTGAGTAATGTGTGTGTGTGTGTGTGTGTGTGTGTGTGTGTGTGTGTGTGTGTGTGTGTGTGTGTGTGTACACACACACACATATATATATATATATATATATATATATATATATATATATATATATAGGTTCATAGGTAGGTACTAGGCTATCTGCCCGAGGGCATTTATAAGCCTAGCCAGAGTGTGTCGGCTTTTGCCACCCCATTGATTAATTAACTGATCCTCTGTCAAGCAGAGACAATGAAGTGATCCCAGTGATGTATTTTCTGTTACCCATCCACTCGTCAAGGTTTCTCTTGAAGAGTGTTAGTGAGAGGCTCTGCCTGATAAAATTTGGAATTTTGTTCCAAAGCATGGGGAGTCTCTGTGACAGGAATCAATCCCTCCAGCATGTTCTATTTATTGTTGTGGCGAGGTTTAGCTCACTAGAGCGCGTGGCTCACAGTGACTTAGATTTCTTTAGCTGGAGCATGTCCATCAATTCTGAGTTGGACATGGCTTTGTAAGTCAGGCAGAGATCACCTCTGAGTAAGCGATATGCCACTGAGTACAGCCGGAGTTTTTTTCAGTCGGGCTGCATAGGACATATGTTTGAGGCCAGTAATCCTCTTGGTGAGGTACTTTTGTGGTCTTTCCAGCTGTTGGAAGTGTCTTGTGAGGTACATCCCAAATGGGGCATCGTACTCTATGATGGGTCTAATGAGTGACGAGTAGAGGGGCACTATAACCTCTTTATTTCTAGATGCGAACCCTTTAGTAATTAGATGGGCCACATAGAAGGATTTCCTAACTACTTTGGCAATATGATTCTTAAAGGAGAGATTACTATCTACCTGGGTCCCCAGATCTCTTATTACCTCTTCTGTATTAAGGGTGCTGCCACCTATGTGGTAATTCGTAGGTGTTTTTTTTTCCCAAATGGGATGACTATGCATTTTTTGGCATTTAGCTTGAGGCCATGACTTTGACACCAGGTGTCCGTTTCAGTAAGGCCCTTTTGGAGGATTTCCGTGTCAGCCGGAGAGTCAATTATGGCTCCCAGTTTGCAGTCATCGGCGAACTTGGTTAGCCACAGTCCTCCTGTGTTTGCCTGTACTTCTGAGAAGTATATGCCAAACAGTAAGGGTCCTAGGACCGAGCCTTGTGGGACATCACTTGTGACTGGTTTAGAGTCAGACCTGGAGCCCATTATTCTTAGCGTGTGAGTTCTGTCTGTAAGCCAGTTGGCAACCCATCTTGTGATGTAGGGGTTTGTGTTCAGGCTGGTGAGTTTTTCTGTAATTCCCGAGTGTGGAATGGTGTCGAAAGTCTTGGCAAGGTCAAGGTAGGCTGTGTGAACCACCTTTCCCTCATTTATGGCATTGGTGACTGTCACAAAGAAGTCAACCAGATTTAGCAGGCATGATCTGCACTTAACAAAGCCGAACTGGGTCGGGTCAAGTGTTTGGAAGTTCCCAATGTCTTTGTTAATGAGTTCCATGATGATGCGCTCCATAGCCTTGCAGACCAGGCTAGTCAGGCTTATGGGTAGATATAGATATGCATTTATACATATATGCAAAATAATTTTGAACAAGTTTACAAGTTTCATTTACTGTTTGCAGAAATCCTACTGGAAGATACTTGTCTCTACAACTGTGCAGCATAAAGATTGCTTGGGTGTGGCACATATTGGCTGTTATCTGAGGCATCACTTCTCATCTGCAAAGGCCTTTAAGGCTAAACATATTGACTGGCTTGAACAGTTTATTTTGAGAGACTATGCCCCTCCTCATTGCAAATTATTTTCTGACAGTGGATAATATTTATATGCCATTTCACCGCAATCTTAAGTATATATGTTGATAGAATTGCCATTTGCTGGAAACACTAGACAGTATGGGTGCACTCCTTTTCAAACAGAACCTACATTAAAATAAAAAAAATGTCCATTCTTTCTGTATCAGTAGAGATGTTTACAATAATTAAAATAATGATTCAACAATTTGAAGCACCCTTGGCAAATTCTTCAGTCTGCAGCTTAAAACAGTGACAACGGTAATCATCTTTATGACATAGAGAGATTGATATGCTGTTTATTAAGCTAATGATTTCCAAAAGTGATAATTGATTATAAACTTGTTTAGTGCTGCAGTCCATAGTATTAACACTTTGTAGTGAGTGGAGTGCCATGATTCCACTCCAATATTGGGAAAAAGATAAACCTGTTAAGTGCTTTCCTTCTGCAAGACAGATTGTAACAGTGCTAACAAAAGTTTGCTAAGCACTCCGTAGTACTGTTAGGATCTGGTCTTATGCTACAGACAGCAATGGACAGCACAGAATAGTGACATAAGGAAAAAAATTTAAAAGCCATTAGTAAGCACTCTGCTGAACTTACAAAAAAAGTATGTACAACAAAGTGTCTTACAACTTTCACATTCCGTTTTTGGCATGTTTTTATGCTGCTGTATCACTTACCTTTCCCTTGTTTTGCATAACATCCCTGATTTTGCCTTGTATTTTTGCTCTGCTCCTTATAAAATGTTTGATTTTCAGGTAAATTACTGAGAATTAGTTAGTCATTCAGTCAGTCAGTAATGCCACTTAACAGAGTTTAATATTTATTTTTCAGAAAATGCACATTGATGCCAAACTGTTGATCTATTGTAGTTTTAAGGCATTTAGAGAAATATTTAAAAACTGCCTCTGATTTTGTTCATTTGTCCATTGATTATTTTTATGTTTGTCCAGAATTCTTAGAAATTGACAGTTATGCTGCTGTCTGATAGCACTAAGTTCTTTACCAGCTGTCAAATCCTGTAAAACACTTTCCAGTTATATGTTTACTATCTCTCTCTCTCTCTCTCTCTCTCTCTCTATCTCTCCCTCTCTCTTTTCTGTTACTAGTAGTTCAGTCTTTCTGCAAAGAATTATGACCGGGTCTCCGACCAAAACCTTTATTCGATGTACCTTCACTCTTGAGGTGAATTCCTTGGTATCCATGTCTCAAACACATAATAAATGGGTTATGACTAGAGACCCAATCATAATCCTCTATTTAAAGGATTGCAGAGTAGTCATTCAGTTGATAACATTATTAATATGTGCAGTTCATGTTCATAGTTCATAGAGTAGTACTACGCTAACTGCCCTTCTTGGCTATTTTAAACCCAGCCATTTACCTCATGTCAGAATCAAACCTTCCACCTTATGTCTGTAAGTTAAGCACCTTAATCATTATGCCAACCACCCACCCTCTAAATTAGTGCTTATGGGTTATTCTAAGCCCAGCCAATTACCCCATGTGAGAATCAAACCCTGTACATTGTGCATATAAGGTGAAGACTTTAACCACTATGCCAACCTTCTACATCATCAATAAAACAGACTCTGGGACAAGCCTAGGTTTAGGTTAAGAGTGCTATGTTGAGGATGTAGGAGATGAACCATTCCCCCAGGATTTCTAAAAAGTACTGTAACATATGCAAGATGAAAGCAAATATAGGCAGTGGCCTTGGATCCTGAAATGTCACTTTTACAAGATATATGTACACTTCCATATCACAGAATTACACATGAATGAAGAGGAAACTTTTAAAAACTGAATTGATAGTCTGAGACCTTCTAGATGGCTATACCGAATAAAAAACAAACTAAACATTTTCTTACAGCCTGTTTCAGTAGTAAATCAGGTGTGGCAGTGTAACCATCACTTGGAGGTAGATTAGCTGGCTGACTAGCAGATCAAACATTACTGAAATAGGTAATTTTGGAGAAATCTAGTGTGGCATGAATATTAAAGTTTTTAAAATAATGAAAAATAAAACATTAGATTCTTATTAAATGAAATCTAACCATAAACAGACAATGTAGATATAATCCCCAGTAGACCACTTTAAACAAACATAAATCTTTATTACTATATAGCTAAATGGAATACAGGCCAAATACATTTGCTGTTTTATGTACAGCGGAACTCAAAGACATAATTAATTTATTAGCACATTTTCCCAGGTGAACTGAATGAATAACAGTGTAGAGTAAAGAGTTTGAGCATGCTTTTTGTTTTGTCCCTAGGCATTAATCCTGTACTTGTTTAACAAGTCCTCTTGTTGCTGAGAGCATAATGAAAAACACCCTTCTTATAGTCTAATTCAACCTTATCAGATTTTTTTTTTTGAAAAAACACAGAACTCATATAAATGAATCCACTGCTATCTTAATTACAATGTATAAACCTAAAGTCCCTAATGAATGGACCCTGCAAGCAATTTTTAGTTGTTAATTTTTAAGCAACTCTGTCAAGCACTTCTGAACATAGTGACAAAGAGAGTCTTGAGGATATGTTTTCCTCAGAGAGACGACACAAGACAGTGCTTCCGACTAGTCTCAATTATATGTCATCAAAACTAAATCTTTAGATCTGCTCATTGTTTAATAGACCATTTTCCCTGCAGTTTTTCATTCTAACATCAAAGATTTTGTTCTGTAAAACCTTTCTGATTAAACCATTTTTCAAAATTCCTGCTAAATGCATACTTTCTATTTTCAGTTAAAGAACTAGTGTACTGTGTAACAGCAGATAAGATATCTCAGTGCTTATTTAGACACGACTTACCTGAATGTAGTAAAGAATATAGTAATACAGTAAGGAATGCTGAAGAAGTAACGCTGCCTTGAGATAACTTTTTTTATTCAACTTAAGATATTAGTGCTGTTGATGAAACCTCAAAAATACCAAAATTAGTGAGACCACAAACTGGTACAGCGGTAGCGTTGTTACCTCACAGCAAGAGGTTCTCCCATTCAATTCTTGGCTTGGCTTGGGAGTGCCTTCTGTGCAGAGTCTGCATGTCCTCCCCGTGGTTGGGTAGTGTTCAAAAGACATGCATGCATAAATGGGCGTGCCTTCGTTGAAGGTTGGGCGTTGAGCTGGCATTTCGTAAAAATCTACTGCCAATCATTAGCGGACTGGAGTTCCACTGTGGCGACCCCTTACCGGGAAAAAGCCGAAAGACAAATAAACAAGTGAGACCACAAACTCTCCGATCAAAGTCACTTATTTTATTTTAATTTATTTTATTTTATTTCATTTCAATTACATTTTGTGGACTGGGTTAGTCCCACTAGCCCAACTACCCCTTTTCAGGGGAGACTCGAGGTGATATTCATACTGACTAGAGGAAATTTGGCCAGGGAAATGAAATGGAAGCAGGAGCTCCATGTATTCCTGACCTGTCTTTTCTATTTTTGTGCACATATCTTCAGCATTAAGTCGCCATTGCACATTGCAGTTGATAAGGGTTTTATACGTTTTCAGTAGTAACTGCTCCAGCTTCACCTGATCTTAATCATTGCTTGGTGGTCAGATATTTACTCAGACTGGGAAAATGTCTAATTTTATAGTTATTCACAATAAAACATTATAGCAACATTACCATAGTTTGTATTAATAAGAAAGTTCTAGTGTAAATTCAAGTTTCTACATCATAATAACAGTGCCTTAATGAATGACATTCATCTTTTGCATGATGTGTTATTCTGGAGCATTTCAATAAAAAATAAATGTTTAGTAAGTAATATTATGCTTCAGTTTTGAATGGCAGCTGGCAACAAAGAAATCAAAAATGTGTATAATGTAAAGCATAATACTATTGTAATACTTTGTTCTATATAATTGTATGTGCCTGAAGCTTCTCTATCCAGCCCTCTACTGAAAATGGGTACCCTGGACCCAGTCAAACTTTCCAAGTAAACAAATGTCAATCAACCAGTCAATCAATCAATCAATCAATCAATCAATCAATCAATAAAAAGAGATGCATGCTGTAAAATGAAATTGTGTTTATCATCAACAGTTTACCTAATATTTAATTAAGGAAAGAGTTTAAAAGCAGAGATGTGTGCTCTCAATGCATAGCTAGGGAACATATGATATGCAGTTGTGCAACAGCAGTCTGTACATATAAGAAAAGGACGTAACACATACAGCAGCATGATTAACAAATTATGCATTTACTTACTTGGGTGTTACAGATCATGAAGAATGCAGCATTTATAATACATCTGCAAACCTACATAAGCCACTACAATGGATTGTACTATTTCAATAATTGTTAAGCTACTAGTCACTGTTGCCATAGGCAGCAGTATGGACAAGTTAATTGCCATAGCCATGCATAGAGACGCCATCATCGGGGCCATTTACAGATGGAATGCCACAACTTCAGCCTCTGATTTCAACATGGGTCAAGGCATGGAAATATAGTAAAAATGACATCTTATTCAATTGAAAAACTAAGGCAGTCATGGCTGTTGCCATCCTATTATTTTTCAAGGGTTACTGAAGATATGAATAAGGTATTGCAAAAATCATTTAGCCATATTTTCTACCTGTTTTTGATGTCTGTTGCTCTACACAGATCCATACACAAAGAAGTCCCAGATGCAGACAGAATGAAAACAGTACTGTGTGGTCTTCATATGATCTGAACTCTCCAAGAAACCGATGACACCATGAATGCCTTGCAAATAACAAATGCTGCACAGATGGTACCCTTGCATATGATTACAGGCATGGGAATCATCCCATTAACATTCAGGTATTATGCGACCATGACAGGTAACAATGTCATCTGTGCATTTCAGCATAGCTTTGATTCAAATGTCTGGCAGATCAGTGCCATGTACCATGCATTTTAGACTAGTGTCATCAGTGCATCTATCTTATGGGTAACAATGCTATTTTCCCTGGCTACAACCACTATTCTCCATATGTGGACTAAAAACACAATCTAGGAGGGCTTATACCACTGTCAACTGATGAGCAAGAAACATTAATGAATGTGTGCTGGCAGCATTTAGGATGTGGTTCTAATATTTGGATGAGACCTGTAGTATAGTGTAATACAAACCATCAGGGCCTGCAGAATATCTATGGAATGCAGTATACAATCCAACCTAACACTAAGCATCTGACAATATCTGCAGCCAGTAGTATAATGATTAGGTAATATGTAAAACAATGAGTTTGAAATGATATCCACTAGCCAGCCAACACAGAAACTAAGAGAAACAAGTGCAAATGGGGAACAGACTGGTATATCAGGCCTTTGGACAAGGAATATCTGCAAAAAATAAAATCAGCAAAGACTGATTAAAAATTTAAATTACAATGTATGAACATTTCAGCTCAGCATTTCTAAACTGCAAAAAATCGTAATTGGCATGCAGTCATCATAGATGGGTCTACTTCAGTAAACTGACATTGCACTTACCCGACTCCCACTTGGCCGAGATGAAACCACTGACAACTTCAGAAGACCGACACCCTGAACACCAACTTTTCATGTGAGGTAAGTAACCGTTTGGCCATTCCAAAAAAAAAAACTAAATAAAACAAAACTAAACCCACCAATGTGGGGGGCTTTGCCACCCACACTCCTCTAACTAAATATACCAACTCTGAGATCACACTACCGTGGGGGGTAAGGGGCAAAGTTCAACAGGATAGCCAAGCGGTAACTTACCTCGTGTGAAAAGTCAGTGTTCTGAAGTTGTCGGTGGTTTTGACTCAGCCAAGTGGGAGTCGGGTAAGTAAGAGTTATGTCTACTGAAGTATACCCTCATAGATCTAGTACAAACAAATTTGAGGATGGCAAGCACATAGCAATATATCAACTCAATGTGTCCCTCCCAAATAAATAAAAATAGGGTTTTTTTATGACACTAATATCTGCAAACTACTTTTCTGTCAGAATGCCTTGTGATGTCCACTTACTGAGATTTGTTCCAGCTGTTTCACAAAAGAAATTGCACAACTTTAAAATGGCACCTGCAAAGAAAATATTTGCTTGTGGTTTACCCTTTTCTCTCCATCTAGTAAGAGAAGGTGGCTTTTTATTTAATTTGTTTTTTATTTAATGTTGTTTACTGGGGTAGAGCACTGATCAAACTTGACCATTTTCAGGCTCTGCCCAGGTTAAGTAAAGTAAGGAAAATTGTATAACTAAATCATTCAGTACAGTAATATAACATATAGATGTAAAATAAATGTACATGCATTTATAAAAAGATTTTAAAAGAAATAGGATCAGGAGAATGCAAAACACAAACTAGATATTATAAGTTAGGTAAATGATGTCCTGCCAAAAGAATGGAAATAGTATATACAAGTGAGGAGGGAAATTTTAGCAGTAAAGAGATAAGAAATTATACCATAGTAAGAGCTACAATAGTAGAGCTAATGACAGGAGAAGTGGATGATAAATATATAATAATTGATAGAGTGGATGGAAAAGCAGTAGGTATGTGTTTATATGTTGGGAAGGTTAGGAGACAAAGCAGCCAAGGTTTTCTGGGATAAATTTAATAGTGCAACTGCGGTTGTTAGGTGACATGGCCTGTGCTCTGATATGTTCAGTTAGGCATTGTTTGAACTGAGGTCTGAACTGTTTGCAGTCTCTGACTTCAGTAAGATCAGGTGGTAATGACTGCCACAGTTTAGGGCCAAGAACAGAGCAGCTGTGGCCTGTAAAATGACGTTTAGTGGATGCAATTATGAGAGTGAGGCCATTAGTGGTTTGGCTTCTAAGGTTGTATTGTGGGTTGGATGTTGTTAGTCTCATAGGGAGATGATGTGTCTTGGCATTGGAGTTTGAAGAGAAGGGACCCAAGAAGGAGGTTGGCAATGCCTTGAATGGATAGCCAGTTTGCCTTTTCCAAGTTGTGGCAGTGATGTTTTTGCCAAGGAAAGTTGGTGATGAAACAGAAGACTTTATTAGAAAGAGATTATAAGATGGTAGCATTTGTAAAACAGAAGCAAATAGGGCTAGGCCATATTCTAGTTGTGCAAGCAGGACACCTTTGCCTATGGCTGCCCAAGCAGGTTGTGAGAGGAAATGAAATATATTTTAAGCCCAGAATAGGGGGTAGTTGACTGGATCTGACTTACTAAATGTGTTCCTGGAAGTTAAAGGACTGATTAAGCAAAATGCCAAGGTAATTAAATGATCTGGTGGATTCAGTTAAGTTTTTTTCTGTATTTTTCATATAGAGAGTATTAGTGGCTTTTGTAGGTATTTTCTTTGTGCAAAATAGTCTGGACTTAGCTTCTTTTAGGGTTGAGGAGTATTTTTTTTTATTATTTAGAACAAATCCAGTAGTTTAGTTGTAGCAGGTCAGCTTGGAGTTGATTTTGGATTATGTTTTGAGAAAATTGCATCTCTAGATAAATGTTGCAGATGAAACAGGGGAAGAGGCAGTTTATTTATCAAAATGGAGAAAAGCATTGGTGCAAGAATTAATCCCAGAGGATCCCCTGAAAGACTGAAGACTGCATATAATAAGGCAGACCCCATTTTTACAGTGAAAGTTCAGATGGTCGGGAAATCTTTGAACCATTGGTCAATTCAGTGCTTATATTGATAGCTTGTAAATAAGATGATAGGATGGAGTAGTCAACAAGGCGAAGGACCCAAGTAGAGTCAATGAATACTGCCCATGTTAGGTTACCTCTATCCATGTTAGTGAGAATATTATCTGTGAGTGTCCAGAAAGCAGTCATGGGACTTCTACCTGCCCAGGCACTATGTTGCTTCCAAGAAATAAGTGCTATTTCTTAAGGTATGTGGGGAGTTGGTTGCAAATGATATTTTCAAGGATTTTACCAAGGGTATTATGTATTGAGATGGGATGGAATAAGAAGGCTGTGGAGGTTTTTGTGATCTTTTTGCGCAGGTCTGGCAAAGGCTGATTTCAAATTAGAGGGCATGGTATGAGTTATGAGGTGAAGGTTGTAGGCACTGTGGTGACCATGCAATCTCTACCATGATAGAGAAATCAAGGGAAGAAGTCAGTAGGACAAGAGGGAGAGTCCAGAAAATTTGTTAAAGTAGAGATGCAATTTGTTTATTTGTGATTTTGGAGAAGGGGTAGGGTGGGAAGTACTCTGGGGAACTGAGATGAATTTGTGTGCAAGATGATGTAATCTTTGGCTGTATTGGTATGTCGAAGAATTATGGGAGAAAATCAGTAGATGAGAGGATTCCAGTACAGCAAGGAATGTGTCCAAGAGAGGAAAGTTCTTTAGGTGGATTTCTACCTGAGATGTTATTTACCTCACACCATAACAGTTTTTTGGGGGGGGGTGAATGAAGATGATTTGTTTTGATCTGAGGTACTTACATTTATTTTGAATGGCTACCACCAAAAAATGTATTCCTACTTTAAAAGGACCAGTTGGAATATGAATTTACTACTCTTGTACTGCTTTGGAACTTACAGAATGTAGAGAGCTTTGCACAGGATTGCACGGACCAGTACAAATTGTAGCAGTAAACTAGCCATCCAAAGTAAGTTTTCCCATCTTTCATCTAGTAATTGGTCTTACTATTCCTTGGATTTTCAGTCCTTCACTCTTCTCCACCATGTGCATATCGCCTGTTGGATTCTCCATCTATTTCAATAAAAGGTGTACCATCAACTGCAAGGTACCATTGATTCCTTTTCAAGTTACTTGTGCAAAATTGCTATTTTGTACACCTCCCCTTGTTTGCATTATATAATATTTATTTATTTTATTTGTTAATATTTGTTTATTGGGGGAAGTCCAATGAGACCATGACAGACCGCTTTTCATCAGACTCCTGTGGAGAAAAGCTCCATAGTTAACAAATCTAAAATATGCTATACAGTACAAAACAATACAATGCAAAACAGCAAATGTTAAGTATCACACACAAAGTAGAAACATTAATATATAAAGAAATAAAAACAAAACCAGAAATGAGATAGATCCCAGATATCATTATCATTGTATACCACAGAATTTCATTTAATTTTTATAAGTTGCACTGCTAATGTTAAGAATTTCCATTACATTAACAGACATGTGCAATAGAGTGTATGTTGCCCATTATATGTGACAGCAGATTGTTTGGTAAGACTATCTAGGTGTGAATAACTACTGGGTCTTGTGATGAAAGCCAGAGCTTGAATTAATCATGAAGACCAACAGGACACTAAAGACAGAGGACAGATGGATAGAGATGTAGCAATGTTTAGGCAGGAGAAGATTTCTTTTTTCAGCTCATTCTTTTGACTGTAATTGCTCATGTTATGTTCTGTTATATTGAACATTTTATTGTTTGACAGTCATCTTGATGTAGAACTGCTCTTGTGACATTTACACTGCATTGTAACTCCGACTAGCACTGCATCAGTTATTTTCATTTAATTTTATACTTGTAATGTTTCTTATTTTGCATTGTAATTGATCTGCTAAGAATTGGCCATCATAGTTCTTTGGAGCACTCAGGCTTATTCTCCCTCTTTCACCCATCTTCAGCTACACCGCTGACCTCATCATCATCATCATCATCAGCCCCATTTTCTACATGGGATCGGGGTATCATGTTAACTGTCACCATCTCTCAATTCAATGCTACACTCCTGCCTTCTTCAACGCTCATGTCTGACTGCTGCAGATCTTCTCTAATACAATCCATCCACCTATTTGCTGGATGCCCTCATTTCCTCTTACATTCTTCCTGTCTGTCCCAAATCTTCTTCACCAAATTATTTTCTACTTTTTGCATGTGTTTAAACCACTGTAATCTGTTTTCTTTGATTTTTTTCTGCAATTGGAGCTACTTCATCTTCTGCTCTTATGTCCTCATTACTTCGTCTGTCCCACAGTATGCATCCTACCACCCTTCTCAGGCACTTCATATCCATCACCTCTAGCTTCCTCATCTGTTCTGCCTTTACTGCCCAGGTTTCTGTACCATACAATAGTACAGGTTGCATCACTGTCTTTTACACCTTACTTTTCAGCTTCTTTGGCATTCTTCTGTCATAGACAACACTTAAGTCTCTATGTCAGTTGGCTGCAGCCCCTCTAAATCTAACCTTGACTTTTTCATTCAGATTTTCCTTCTCCTCAACCACCCCTCCCAGATACTTAAAGTTGTTAACTTGTTCCTCTATTTTCCCTTCTATCTCAATTCTCAGCTTCTTCTTATTTCCCCTATTGGCTGCCATTACAATCGCCTGGTCTGTACTCACTTTCATCCTACGTGCCTTCAGTTTTGCATTCCATTCCCTTATCCTTTGATGAAGTTCTTGCTCAGAGGCTACCTGTAATGCCACATCATCTGCATACAACAACTTTGTTGATCTGTCCCCCTGACCTGTTTGCTAATGTAGTCCATCACCACTATGAACAGCAGAGTTGAACCTGGGTGTACACCCACTCCCACTGGGAACCCCTCTGTAAGACTGAATGCTATTCATACTTGAGTCATTGGGTCCTTGTACATGGTCTGTATTAATTCTATTGATGTTTCTAGGACTTTGAACTACCACAGTACTGCCCAAATCAGCTTTCCTGGGATCTTGTCATATGCTTTCTCCAAGTTTGAGTGCCCAGTTGGACTCTTTCCTCATCTCTAGCTTCTTCTCAATTATCTGTCTCACTGCAAACATCTGCTGCATCCTGATCTGATTCTGAAATGCTCATCTCCCATCTTACATTTTACTACTCTGCAAATCCATCAATCACCCTCTCCAGAACTTTCATGCAGTGTGACATATGTTTGATGCCTCTATACTCTCCACAGTTGCAGATGTTCCCTTTGTTCTTGTACACTAGCACATGTATGCTTATTCTCCAGTCATCTTTGATACACCTTTCTCTCCACACTGCTATGAGTACTCTCAGGAGCCATTTCTCCCCTATCTCATACAGCATCTTTATCATATCTGCTGTGACCTCATCTGAACCTGCTGCTTTCCCTGACTTCATTTTCCTTAGTGCTATTATTAATTCTTTTTTGGGGGGGCTGCTCCTCCTCTTCTCTCATCATAGGCTGTTGCTGGGGCAGCATAGCTTCTGTGGGGTTTTCTACATTCAGAAGCTGCTGGAAATATGCTGGAAATACTCCTTCCATCTGCCTTTGATGTCCTGTAGACTGGTAAGCATTTTGTTTGCTGGCATCCCTTATGAAGGGTGTTCTGACTATCATCTGTATCTTTTGGTCTTTGCTTTGCAACCTGATATAGTTTGTACCACCTACTGAGTCACTTTCCAGAAGCAGGTAGAGTGCCTCCAATGCCCTGTTCTTTGCTATTGCAACTCCTTTCTTAGCTTCTTTGTTAGCCAACCAGAATTCCTTCCTAGCCTGGTTGGGCTTTTCTGTCGCCCACTTTTTCCTGCACTCCTTTCTTTTGATGACTCACTCCCCCTCTTTCTTTGCTAATAGCCTTTTCTCTACCCTCTCCACTTCTGCTTACTGACCACCTCACCCCCATTCCTTCCTATCCCCATATTATTAAATTTACACTTACCTCAACACTCCCACATCAGACATCATCTTCCTATTACTCTATTCCACTTAACACACCAAGAACTATACTATCATACCATATCCAAAGTCCGTCACTTAAAACACACACACTCTGCTCACTCATTCTGCCATACCGTCCAATCAGCATACGTCTTGC
Organism: Protopterus annectens; assembly: GCF_019279795.1. Lineage (NCBI taxonomy): Eukaryota > Metazoa > Chordata > Ceratodontiformes > Protopteridae > Protopterus > Protopterus annectens. The sequence continues at coordinate 498,292,823 of NC_056735.1, read as the reverse complement.
ACTAGGCCTATTGTGGACAGTTTGCCAGTAATATTCCTGTTCTCACATAATCTACAACTCAATACTTAATACCCATACTAGTTCTACTTTCTCCTTACTAGCCTTAAGGTCTTTCTACTATTACTACTCTGTTTTCATTTCTTGCCTAACATTCTTCCTACATTCCCATTCAATATTCCCTTCACAATCAACTTTCTCTTTTATGCTTTTAGTTCCCCTAATTATCTGCTTTAACTCCCCTCAGCCTTTGATCTACCTGCCTAAACAATTTCAACTGTCCCTGTTTATAGTTTATTTTACCTGCTATGCTCCTTTTTCTCTTATTACATTCCATTACCTTTTTCTGCTGTCTTGTACATACATACATATTATATATGTGTTGATCTGCATGCCATATGCAATGTAGTTGTTATATATAAACTTTCACTGTAAATATCATTACTGTATATAGCAGTGTACTGCCTTTAGTACTTAGGTCATGACTGGAATGGGTAAGTATAGCTGTTCACTCACCCAGTAAACAAACTGAAATAAATAAATAAATACGCTGTATTTGATTATAGTCATATACTCCCATTGTGTTGTATAATGCATCATAGTCTATTTTTGTTGCATATTGTCAATTGGCACTGCTCTATAAGCCATATGCTACAATGTGATGTATATTTCACCTCCTATATGGTGTTCTTTGCTTGTGACTTGTGGCTGATTGCTTGTTAAGTTGCTGCTCCTTCTGGTGCTCACCAGACATTTTTGTCCATGTCTCCTAGTCACACTTAATTGTCTCTGTTCAACTAAAATTTTTGTTCAAGCCATGCAGTCATGTCCAGCTACTCTCCTGGAGGTCATAATCTACTGTTAACCAGGTGTACCTTTTTGCTGTACTAAGTATGTTATCATGGGTGCCAAAATATTGCTTTTACTTCCTAACTGCATTTGAGGATCCATTGTTATTTAAGTCATCTAATTGCATCAAGGATTCTAAACTTTTCCATTCATAGTTAATTGTACCTAATTACATTTTTGCTGATCTTAAATGTATTTGACAAGTCATTTCTAGTCATTTCCATTAGCTGCACGAAGTGTTCTGAATCAGTTAAACTGTCATTTTGAAAATATAAGACTTATAACCTTTAATTTCTGCACTTCATATTGCCCTTAGATGTAGATCCTTTCATCAAAGATTTGGAGCCTTGTCATACCTCTTCCTTTGTCAATCTACTAGTAGTATTGTGATAGTTTGTCAACTGTGTTATGTTCGCTGGCAGCCCTTTAGTGCTTGACTACTCCTAATTCATTTGCAGAGATGTAAATACCTTGGAAGCATACACAGCACATAACTGCAGGAAAAAGCAGCATAACACCCTGCCAGCATTTGCTGAGATGGTTACAAAATCTCTGCTTAACACTTCCAAGGCCTCAAGTAGCAACCATCAGCCACCTAGGAACTCATATCTATCCATGCCTTCTGTCAAGGCCAACCTTAAGTGAAATACAGACCTAGGCAAAGGACCTTGTGGTGCTGATCCCTTTTTTACTACCCAGAACCCTTATTTTCCCTCCCCCTGCTTTTCTCTGTCCTGATATCCCCTCAGCATTTACACATATTATTTGTTTCAGATTTATTCACATTTTGTTTCACTATTCAGCTTTAACCTCCATTCTTTTAATATACTTTAACTGGCCAAGACAGCAGTATATTGAAGGTGATGAAATAATTGAATTGAACCATTTTCTATGCCACCAGAAGACACGGGGTTCTAGATGCTTTCTGGAGTATTTTAGAGCTTTTCTACAACCTTTTAACAGACTGATTGAATAAAAATCATGAGTAAGGGAAGAAATTTCAACAGGATACAGAAATTATATCATAGAGTAGTGCCTACTGCCCCCTTCCCCAAAAAATAGACTTCTGTGTCTACACTTTTGGTGCTTGATGGAAAGGAACCTGAAAGAACAAATGGCCACAGTGATACTTCATGTTGTTTGTGGTATATGGCATGCATCCTCATGCCTACCCCCCAAAACACCCATCTTCTAGTACCTCTAGAAGAAAAGTAGAAGATGAAGTGGCCATTATAATATATTTCAACCCATTGCTACCAGCTGTATATAAACAATATGTTTTCTTACTCCTACCTTCAAATGATAACCAACTGTGTACACATCTGGTGTATAATTATAAGGAAAGTGAAAAAAAATTATCATAATAATATATTCTACCTTGTTGCTTATAGACATCACACATCCCCAGAATAAGCTGTAGCAAACTTCTATGCATACCTCTGAAGACTGATTGTGATGAAAGTTACAAAAATAATGACCATACTGTCCCCAGTCTACAAACAAAGTATAGCAAACTTCTGTGCACACCTCTGAACTGGACTCATTTTAGACTTGTTGGGACCCATAGCAGATACTATGGATAGAAAGCCCTTGCTAATATTATGTCAAAATCCCCTTATAGGGCCAAGAGTAGCTCTGAAGGTTTAGATAATCTGTGATGCATTTAATGTCTTTATTTTTTTTAAAGATTATTATAAGCTAAGTGTTCTTTTTTGTTACTGCTAGTCAAAAACTGTTATGCATGTGCCTTTAATACTGTGACAGTCCTCAGATAAAAAACAATACTATTTATATACACACACACACACACACACACACACACACACACACACACGCACACACACACACACACAGATACACCCCCCCCCACACACACACAGATACACACAAACACACACACTCACAATAACATTGTGCTGACAAGCCAGGTTTATATATATATTCCAACTTACTTAACGCTAGAAAGTAGTGTCAGTTACATTCATCCACATACAACTCCTATAAACAATGGTTGTAGCCATTTTAATTGTGTACCCCTAACATGTCTGACTGGGCTTAAAAATAATGGCCACAGTAATATAGTTCAACTTTGCCTCACACAAAAAGGATCCACAACAAGGTATTCCAGCTTGTTTTGCACAAATGTACATTAGTCTTGTAAAACCAGAATAATGTCCGACTAATCTGTACAAGTGAAAACTGCTGAAGTAATTTTATCTACAAACCGACTTTGAGTTGTATAACAACCTTTTTTATTGCATATGCTTCACATGTCTGTTTGTAATTGAATAAAATAAAATACTAACACTAAAAATGGCCAAAGTAATTTACCTCTTCTCTTTCATGCAAACACACAATAGCCAGCCACTGGTATTTCAGTTTCTTTTTTTTATTTGACATTTGTTGACTGGGAAAGTCCGACTGAGCTTGAGCCCTTTTTCAGTGGAAGCTGAAGGAGAAAAGCTCCACATGAGTACATATCAAAATATTCACAGGAGTACATGCAAAGTTACATACAAAGTAGCAAGAGTAACATATACAGTTTACACCACTAGCAATTTTTGATTAAGTAAGAGAGAGGAGTACAAGTAATGAAATACAGTTAGACAAGTAATTAAAAAGCAAAGGCTATACATAATCATTGCAGAGAAGTTATTGAGAGCAGCTAATAATTTTTAAGAGATGCATTGTTTTATATACAAACAAGGAGGAAATGGTTGGGAGATGAAAACACATAGTTTTGGAAAAGATGAAGTTAAGTGTGATGGAAGTTTAGGGGACAGAGGTAGTGACAGCATTGGGAAGAAATACGAAAGTGTGAGAGGAGGTAAGAAGAACAGCGATTTGGGGGTAGAGGTGAGTGGGGTTGCGAAGAGTTAGAAGTACACTGGGGTAGGCATAGTGTGAAAATAGTCAAGGAAGATTTTTACAATGACATGTCCAGGAGTTCAGGAGGTGTTTTTGAGAACATTTTTTGAATTTTTTATGTATGGGGTATTTACAGATTGCAAAGGGAAGGTTGTTCCAGGTAAGGGCAGGAGTGTAGCTGTAAATGTTTTGGCCTCAGGGTATCTGAGGTAGTGAGGATAGTGAAGTCATCCACATAATGAGTGAGGGTAAACTGTGAACAGGAGGTATACAGTTGATTTGTGAAGATGTTGAAGAGTAGAGGGCCAAGAACTGAGCCTTGGGGAATGCATAGCTTGATGGAGAGGAAGGGAGATAGTGAGGAGAGCCATTTTACAGATTGTTGTCTGTTTGAGAGGTAGTTAGCGAATCAAGTGAGCATGGCAGTTGAAAAGTTGAGGTGATATTTTAAGTTTGTATATGTCTAAGAGTAGTTGGTCAGAGCTGCTGAGGTTTCTAGATGGTGTGTGAAGACAGATGAGTGAGGAGATGTTTGGGCAGGATGAGGGCTTATTTAGGATGTTATGAATGATAAGCAGTTAAGACGATAGATGTAGGGAACACTAACCAATTTAAAGTCTTGAGAGAATTACAGTGATGAGAGAGATAGGCCTGGTCTGCTGCAAACCTGGTTATTTTGTTGTAGGTGGCTTCACGTTTACCTGCTAGGCCTGTTTGCAAGTTGGTTAGGATTTGCAAACCATAGAAGAGGCTGGGTAAAAGGTACGTATAGGCAAGAGAGATATGAGTGTCAGTAAGGAATTTTTTTGTTTCTGTAGAGTAGACCAAATTTTTGGTGAGTTTTCTTAATAGAGTGGTGAACATGTAGGTGAAATTTGAGTTGGTCATCAATAATGGCCCCTACAAGCTTGGTGTTGATGACAGTGTTGTTTAGTGATGTTAAGGAGAAGTTGGATTTGTGGTGGTAGAGTGATTTGGGGAGAAACAGCAGGAGTTTGGTCTTTTTGGGATTGAGAATTGGTTGTTTGTAAGCCATTTTTCAACACAGTTGAAGGAGTTTTGGGTGAGAATGTGCAGGTCAGAGAGGGTATCTGAGGTAGTGAGGATAGTGAAGTCATCCACATAATGAGTGAGGGTAAACTGTGAACAGGAGGTATACAGTTGATTTGTGAAGATGTTGAAGAGTAGAGGGCCAAGAACTGAGCCTTGGGGAATGCATAGCTTGATGGAGAGGAAGGGAGATAGTGAGGAGAGCCATTTTACAGATTGTTGTCTGTTTGAGAGGTAGTTAGCGAATCAAGTGAACATGGCAGTTGAAAAGTTGAGGTCAGATAGTTCAGAAAGATGCATAGGGTGAAAGACTGTGGCAAAAGCTTTTGAAAGATCCAGGAAGAGACAGGAAATGAGTTTGTTGTTATCTCTGGCCAAGGAAATGGAGTTGCTAAAGGAGATGAGGGCTGTGGAGGTACTGTGGCTGGGACAGAAGCCATGCTTGATGGGGGGTGAGTAAGTTTTCTAGGAGTAGTTAGCCCAGGATTTGCTTATGTACACACTTTTGTAATATTTTTGAGAGGGGAGAGGTTATGGCAATAGGGTGATAGTTAATTAGTTCAGTTGAATATCCACTTTTCTGGATGGATATAGTAAAGATTTGTTTCCACAGTGAGGGAACTGTGGATTCTGATATGGAGCAATTTATGAGGATGGAGATGGGGTGAGCTATGGAGTTTGCAGCTTGCTTAAGGTAAAGTATGGGTAGTTTGTCAGCAGAGGGAGAGCAAGGTTTCAGCTTAGATAACAGATGTTTTTTGTAGCATGTGGGACAGGTTTGAAAGAGAAGGAATTATCTTGGTTATGTCTGGTGTGGGGGCTGTCAGAGAAGTTAGGTGAGTTTGAGGTGGGTATTAGTTTGCTGATAAAGTCTACGAAGTAGAAATTAAGTAAGGTAGCTGTTTCAAGGAGGGTATTGTTAGGACAGGGGTTAGGTGTAGAGGGGTTACCTGGATGGAGGATTTTATTGATGCTGTCCCAGAATTTTTGGGGATTATTGTGATGTGTTGTCTGTGGATTGAGGTTAAAGTTTTCTTGACGATGTTAACTTGTTTTTTATGAGGTTGCAAAGTTATTTATAAGTCTGTTGATTGGAGGGGGTTTAGTTTTAAGCCAAAGTTTCCAGGCATTATCCCTTTTGTGCATACGAGCATATCTGAATTGAGATAGTCAGGGAGAGCAGAGAGATTTCACTCTAATTGTATGTGGGGGGAGGGCTAGTGAATTGAGGATATTTAGAAATATGGAATTCAATTTTTGGACTGCATCATCTAGAGGAAGGTATGATAAAAACAACCAATTAATAGAGGAGAGCATATTATTAAATATGTGAGGATGGAAGTCAGAGAGGCTTCAACAGTCTTTATATTTGTGTGACCTTGGCTGGTGAAGGAGGAATCTGTGGACACAAATAGGCGAGTGGTCACTGATAGAGTCAGGTAGACGTTTAGGGTGGTGATATATTGGAAACTAGTATCCAGTCTATAATAGTACTGGAGTTGGTAGGTTTGTTAAAGTAAGTGGGGGTAGAGATTAGTTGTGTGAAGCTGTATAAGTTTATGATAGAGATGATGAACTGGAGGTCTGGGATGACCGATTGATGTTTGCATCTCCTAGATGTGGTTTCATTAGGTATATTAGGGTGAGCCATGAGATGGATTGTTCTAATATAGGGATGTCCTCCCTGGGGGATATGTATATAGCAGCTATTGTAAGGGTTTTGTGGTTGTTAAGTTTACAGTTAGGGTGAAAGGAGGGGGGAGGGTTTGAAACTGGTGACAGGTTCAGGTGATCATAGTATAATATGGCAACTTCTCCACCATTTTTATTTGGTTGGTTGAGATGAAATATATTATAGCCAGTGGGGAGGAATGTGTTGTCAGAGATATTGGGTTTGAGCCATGTTTCAGTTATTGTAATTATGTCGGGAGAATAGCAGGCCATCCAAGCATGGAATTCAGTAATTTTGTTCATGATGCTGTGTATATTGGGTGAGTATACAGTTACATTCTTAGTAGGTTAGTTTGAGTAATGTGGTGTATGTTGCATGGTAGGGTAGTAGAGGAGGGTTGGAAGGTGGCACAGGGTTTGAGTGAATATCTTCTGAGGAGTAACTTATTGTGGGGGGGGAAGAAGTGTAAGAGGTGGGAGGTGCAGGAAGTGATATTTCTGCTTAGTTTGTATGTGGTAAGAGATATATGAGGCCATTTTTATTCTGTGGAGGAGTGTGTTAGTGATATGGAAGAATGATGGAGATATTATGAAGGAGATGTGTGTATGAGTGTGTCAGGAATAGTGAGTGGAGGTAGGTGATAAGTGAAATGGATTTATTTGAGTGTGATAAGAGGAGATATGGGTTAGGATGAGTAGAAGAGGTGCAGAGATGAGAGTAAGGAACATGTTTTTATATTTAAGGTAGTAAATGATAAGCAGATGTAGGTAAATAAGTTAGTGTAGTAATGCTGAGTACAGCAAAAAAATTGAAGAATTAAAGTAGGAAAAGAGATAAGGATAGTATGCAATGGTTTCCTGAGGCAGTTTGGTATAGTGAGAGAAAAGGGTGAAGAGGGAGGAGAGTGAATGCCGCAGGAAAGAGAAGGGTTTTGAGATGTAACTAGTTAGTGAACATAAAGAAAGAAGGGGGGGTGGATGTACATGGAAGAGGAAGTAGATTGGGAGGAAATGAAATGTGAGAATGGGGGAATGTACAGGGTGGAAAAGATTTTGTTGCTAGGGAAGTGTAGAAAAGAGTATAGTGTTTATGGAAGTTTTAGAGAAAAGGATAGAGATAGGGTGGAGTAAGTGGGAAGAGTGAAGTGGAGAATTTAGTTAAAGCAGACGAGAGTGGATAGAAGGCTGGGAGCAGGATGGGAAAAGGTGTGAGTGTGATAGGTTGAGGAGGGGAGGAAGGGGAGGTGTTGGGGATGGTAACAAGTTGTTAGCTATAAAGTTAGTGCATACAGGGTTTGTGGTAGGGTAGGCAAATGGAGTGAGCCTGAACATAGCAAAGGTGAATGGAGCAGGCAGAGATGTGAGCAGTGGATCTCTATGCTAGGAAAACTATCAGTGACACCTGAACATAAGTTTACAGGGTGTGTAGTGTTTAGAGGGGAGAGCCTAGGTGATCAAGGGTAGTTGTTATATATGTTGAGTCTTTACCTAAGAGAAAAGAGGAGACAAGCAGGATAGTCTTTGCCTCTGTGCACTGTCCTGAAATTAGTTAAGTGACAGAGTGATACAGAAACTAGGGAGAGAGAAACATATGCGAATGTAAGACTCAATGGGAGTGAAAGAAGTGAGGAGGTTAGGCAACTGAGAAAATGTGTGCCCGCCACAGCCTTAAAATCTCTAATATAAAAAAATAAATAAATAAACGCTTTGTGATCCAGGTTGAGGATGGAATATTAGGAGACGTACGTAGAGTCTTTGATAGTAATTTCTGTCCCATCCTTGGCCACTTAGCACCAGTCCTTGTGTTGATTTCAAGCCAAGTGGACAGTTTTGTAGCCAGGTGTATTCGGTGGGTGGGAGAGGAGTAAGATTACTTGTTTCAGTAGGTGACTAGTGTAAGGTAAAAGAGAGATAAAATGTAAGTAAAATAGTGAGTTAAGGGTAAAGTTATACCTGGTCCAGAAGAAGAGTACTAATAGGCGTAGAAGGAATGGAGGGAGCAGCAGAGTACTAATAGGTGTAGAAGGAATGGAGGGAGCAGCAGAGTACTAATAGGCATAGAAGGAATGGAGGGAGCAGCAGAGTACTAATAGGCGTAGAAGGAATGGAGGGAGCAGCAGAGTACTAATAGGCATAGAAGGAATGGAGGGAGCAGCAGACTACTAATAGGCGTAGAAGGAATGGAGGGAGCAGCAGAGTACTAATAGGTATAGAAGGAATGGAGGGAGCAGCAGAGTACTAATAGGCGTAGAAGGAATGGAGGGAGCAGCAGAGTACTAATAGGCGTAGAAGGAATGGAGGGAGTAGCAGAGAGAAAGTGGAGAAAAGGTTAAAGACTAAAAGAAAGAGCAAGGAGAAAGTTGAAGGTTGGAGGGAGAGAAGGAAAAACTAAGTAGGTAGAAATACCAAAGAGAGTACTTCTGAGATTACATGGAGCAGCAGAAAGGTGAGAGAAAAATATTGAGATCTGAGGAGCTAGAAAGCTATATGGAGCAGCAGAGGAGCTGCATTTACAGCAGAGATTTAGTGAAAGGGGACTTTTAAATTGGTGCTAGGAGTGGACAGAGGACCCCAGTAGTAAAGGAAAGGGACAATACCAGTTAGTCAGCACAGGAAAAGCAAAAGGAATAGATATTTCAGTTGCCATCACCCAGGTATTGCAAATGAAAATTTTAAGCAGCAGTTATTCAAAATGCAATAATTCCACAGTATAATCAGTTATCACCTTCCTAGTATACAGTACAAAAAAAACAGTAAAGCAGCCAATAAAACAATGTGGGATGTCAGCAAAATGTAGTAGGTTTAAACTTTCATTGTAAGTTTATAGGCAGTAATATGGCAAAAGTATTTAAGAAGTAGCTTCTGTGAGGTTCTAATTCTGGCAAGGTATAGCACTACTGCCTAGAAGTTGGTTTTGTTAGAGAGCAACACACACGAGCAAGAATTACAGACAGGGCATGAATTACTAAGTATCCTACTGCTAACTTCTGTTGAGTTCTTAGGCAGGCAAAAATAATAGAAGAAACAGAGCTAAACCACAGCCCAATCAAGCTAGTTCAGTAAATTATTTCTTGAAGAAAAAGACCTCCGTAGTTCGAACTGGTTTTTCAATGGATTCTTTATTAGGATAGATCTTTTGGCAGATAAGCACTGTTAATGTACTGCCAAAATGCCAATGTTTACATACTTTATTAATACAATGCATTTACAGTTGACACATTAGCACAACAGTGCTTCATTGATAATTAACAGTAGGTTGAATGCAGAATTGTTCATGACTGGATCAGCCTTTTGAAAATAACCAATGGTTTTACAGGACTAGCAGCCTTAGTATGGTTAAGAGTTGCAGTGGCATCACTATCACACAGGCCTAGGAATACGACTCTTACCCGGACTAAGGCTGCTAGTATGTTAACATCGCTTATCTGCCAAAAGCCTTATCTTAATAAAGAATCCATTGAGAAGCCAGTTTGAACTACGGAGTTCTTTTTCTTCAGGAAACAATTTATTGAACTAGCTTGTAGGCTGTTGTTTGGCTCTGTTTCTTTTATTATTTTTTTCAGTTTGTATGCAATAGCAGGCCTGCTTGACCCCCTCATGCCATCTCTCAGACCTAGCCACTCCAACTGGTGTCCCTTTTTTTTTTTTGGTGTTTTGCTCAGGGTTTCCTAGTCAGGCAAGGTAAAAGCAATTGCTTCTACGCATCAGATTGTTTCAAGACAACCGCAATGAAAAAACATGTAGACACTGAGCAGGACTTAGTAAGCGAGTCAGATAAAGCTCACACTATGATAATGCTAAGTGTATCCTTTATCTAGAACTTAAACTGTGCCTATTTTAGAGGAACCAAGCTCAACCACTATGCATTTTGTTTTAAGACTTGTGTTTTTAAAGCCATAGCAGTATTTTAATAGTGACACCACATAACATAGAAATCCTGCAGCTGATAGTTACCACTCTGTTATCCCTAAGGGAGTACAGTGTAATGTTTTGCAGAATAAAAAATCAAGACTCTTGCATTAACATACGTGGCGAGCATGTTTAGAAAGATATGTTAGAGGCAGAGAAAAAGGGTTTAAGTTACGCCTCATATCTAAGAATGCAGTGAGCTATTGATTTTGCTGTTTAACAAACACTAAAATTTTGTAGCCCCAATGCTCAAATGTGCTCTCTTTTAAATACATATCCCTATACAGCTGTCTTTTGATGTGCACATTATCTCATCACCTGCCAGGAAAAAAAATACTAACTACAATCTTGATCTTCCTGATTTAGCAGCACCCCTGACAATAACATTCTCTAATGGATATGTAGTTCATCACTTTTTCCATCATATCCATCGCATCCACTCTTCAAATTCTGTGGGCTTTCTTTTCCTTTCCATCCCAATTGAGATCTAAACAATTAAGATATATGAATTATCTAATTATGGATGTGATGGAGGGAGCAGAAATTCCTTAAAATAAGTAGTCAGGTGTGAAACACCTACCCCATAAGGCACTGAACTGGCAGCTTCTTTGAGCATAGCATTTTTAGAATAGTCCTTAGTGTAGTAGTTTTGTGCGATTGCCCTCTTACTGTGTACTCCTCTTACACATCCTTTACGCAGAGTTCTCTGATACTTAATTCCGAAATATAGTCTTCTCAGTTAAAGTAAGGAGGATGCAAAATTTTCTGCACCAGCTATCCCCCCTCCTCGAGTGGCACAATACCAATGGCAAGTTTTAAGATCAGATTCTGTGTAGAAGAAACATTATAACATTTTAAAAGTAGCTTTTAAAAGAGAGCACATTTGAGCATTGGTGTTATAAATTTTAGTGTTTGGTACCCAACAAAATCAATAGCTCACTGCATTCTTAGATAGGAGTTGTAACTTAAACCATTTCTATCTGCCCCTAACATATCTTTCCGAACATGAAAAAATTAACACCCTTTCAGATTTTCCAGTTCCTCTTCTTAAACACAGTACTTAGCCCTTTCAGAATTTTTGCCACACCCTTTTTATTACTGAATATATAATTAGTTCTTACACTGTCAAACTACTCTCTCAAACAAATATGTCATCACATTTCTCCCATCTCAGATCTCTCCTTTTCTAGTAGTTTGTAAAAGACACTTACCTACTTCTGTGGAAAACAAATACTCCACCCTGGCTGTGTGGAACATCTGCATTTATTCATGCTACACTCGGGCTCACTTTGCTGCTCCACCATACCCCCAGTTCCCACCCACATTTTCTTATTCTGAATTTATAGTCCGTTAGTTCTTCCCTTACTCTCAGATCAGCCAGTCAATTACACTTGCATCACTGTCTCATTTCATCCTATTAAATCCTTTGTCAAATTATCTGAATTATATCAATCAACCTCTGCCCCTTTTAACCTCACACCTGCTATTCCACTATTCACCAAAATCCCACCTCCTTCACCTCCTCTGTAATTTAATCTTATCTTCTAAAGAGATTTAAGACACCTTGCTTCCTCCCTGGTCTGTGCATACTCAAGGCATTGTTACAGTCAGACCTCTCACTCCACTTACTGTCACCAACTTAACTACCCCATTTACTCTTAAAAACACTACCTTCAACAAATAATTTATACCACATCCGCTGTAAAACACTGGTAAGGTTACAAGTGTCTGTTAACAACTACCTGTAGTCCTCCAACTGCTTTGTTAAATTACTTCTCTTATAGCCTCCATTTTCACTTTAGATATTAGAATGCTAATGATTTGCATGCTAACTTCACTCATTTACCTCACTTACTTACATACACTCTCACACCCAATCACTGAAAATCACACACTACACCATAGCTTTCACTGTAGCCCCTGGTCTCTACCACTCAACATCTACTGGACTCTTCTTTCATAGGTACACTAAATCTACAGTTTACACCTAAAATCCAGAAATAAAACTTAAATGCAAATGTAAGTGGCTCTATACGTCCTTGTGCTGATTGTCCTCTATGAAACTTTGTGGGGATGCTCACCTAGACTCTGGACCTACACATCAAGCTCCCATTGCAGTTGCATCTCTAACAACCAGTACTGCCAACTCAGTTTCCCTTTCTTTACACGACTCAAACTTACTGCTGTTTAATTTGAATCACAGAAATATCTGTAGCAAAAATTCAGTACATCCATGCATTCCTAACAATTTACTGCCTTTATCTATTAGTTTTAACTAAGACTTGGCTAATAAAAAAATAACAGGCGATTAAATAATTCCCTTTGGCTTCAACGTAATCTAAATGGATTTGAAACATAATAAGACAGGAGCAGTAGAATTTTCTCCACATCACCTAATGCCCCAAAATTCCATAATGTTGAACTACTATTAGTCCACTTCAGAATTAACCACAGAAATATGTATTTCAATCCTATATATCTCAACAGGTGATAATATTACTAAAACTGAAAAATATCCTCCATTAGAAGTCTGATAACATCCATCATGAAACACTCATTCTGGGAAACGTTTACATTGACTGACATCCCCTTAATAAGAATAATCCCAAAGATTCAATAAACTTATACAGATACACCCATCTTGTAATTTCCTTGACTGGATTCTAACTAATTAGCAAAGTAAAATGTTATGGTTGGTTGCCAGATGCTATTAGCAACCACCTCCCACCCTATGCTATAAGGGAACCCTACTGCCCACCATAATAAGTAATCTATACTCGAATACACATCTGAAACAAATTTAATAAAACACCAAGTCAGCACACATCTGAGCCACATTTAACAAACACCAAGTCAGCTCAACTCTATCCTGCTACAATTGGAATGTATGAAGAATTATGCTCTTGCATGCAGCCAATGACTTGTTTCTGACAATTCTATATAATTTAGCTCCAGTAAGAACAAAATGGGTAAAATCAAATACAACTCCATGGCTGTCACAAGAGACCAAAGAGCTCTGTTCTAAGTCTGGATAGAATGGTACAAAAATAAAACTAAGCATGCCTTTTGAAAATGTATACATCTCAGAAACCTGACTAAGAAACATGTCAAAGCAGACAAGGAAATGTATTACAATCGCCTCCAACAAGAACACCAAAGTAATCCCAAACATTTCTGGACATCCCTAAAAAAAATCTGTTGAACTCAGGCCATACTAAAATGCCCTCTGCTTTCACCACTAAAAATAAAGACTCCACTGCACACAATTCAACTTTCACTTTCTCTAAGCCATCCTATTCCATATGAATGACCACCCTACTTCCCCCATCCATTTCCAACCATGATTGAAAACTGCTTATAGGCATTTACCTTTCACCCTTTACCCTGTGCTTACCAGTATTATAAGAAAGTTATTAGCCAAACTAAAATTAAAATACCCTGGCTGCTGACAACCTTTCTACCAATTGTCTAAAAGTTTTGCAGATGTGTTAACTTTCCTAGTCTCCACTCTGATCAACTGGTCAGTAAATGAAAACTATGTTCCTTCTGTCTGGAAGAAATCCTTTATTATTCCACTTCACAAAAGTGGTACATCAACTGAGTTTACTAACTATAGACCCATTAAATCCTAGAACCTCTTTCAAAAATACTAGAAAAATGGATGTATGCATAGCACGTGCAATTTTTAAGTAATAATAATAATAATAATAATAATAATAATAGTAATAAGAATAATCTCCTCTCCAAAACCCAGCATGTTTTTAAACCCAGTCACAGTACTACAACTGTTCTTCTTAATTTCAGTCACATTATTAACTCAAATAGAAATGAAAGCAACTTAGTTTTGTTCACATTTCATCACATTTCTTAGAATTATTGAAAGTGTTTGACAGTCTTCCCACCACAAATTGCTTTCTGAACTTGTCTCCCTTGGCCTCAATCTTTCCTTGCTCTCTTTTCTTTCCTGGTTCCACAGTTACCTTTCCAATTGCCAGCAGGCAGTTGAATGACAAGAAGATCTCTCACCATCCAAAACAGTCTGTATTGGTCTACCCCAAGACTCTGTACTTGGCCCTCTTCTAGTTAACATTTTCACAAATAAACATTACACCACTACCAAGCTTGGCACTTATGTACAATATGCAGAAGATTCAAACCCTCTTTGTTCTGACCCCCCCCCCCCCCACACCCAACTAAACTTCAGGACATCACACAAGACTCATTCACTGTCATTGAATTTTGGCTTGAGTACTCTACTCCTCAACCCTAACAACGCGAATCTTATGCCATTAATAAAACACAATAAAATGTCGTCTCCTTGTACAAGGCCAAGTAATGTCTGAGAGACATTGGAAGCACTAGCTTTTCATCAACCTTCTTTCTTCTTACTCTGTTTTCTTCCCCTGTTCTAATAAACATCTGCACTACTTATCAGTCTCTTCTGGTCTCATGCTACTATAACCTATCTAAATAGACAAACAGCTGTACTTACAAAACACATCATTGTCTGGCATTAACACAACTAAACTGGCTTGAACTCCAAAACAAACTAACTTAGTCATAACTAACTACTGCTCAGAACCTCTTACCATCCCCAAATAAAAGCCTAGCATTAGAAAACACTCATTGTACTTCTTACCTACTAGAAAACTTTGTTCTAGCAATAAACTTCTACGATCAATAAATCAAACAACACTGGTGGAAATTGTCACTACTATTTGTCAAACCATGGAACAAAATTCCTACTTATATTAAGCAGATAGAAAATGTTCACAACTTCAAAATCTTGCTCAGAGTGTCTAAACCAGCTCTGTGCATCCTGCTCACTGGACTAGTTTTCTTCCTGACTTTTTTAACTGAATGAACTCAGACTTCCTCTGCATCTTATACGCTCTTTATGCTAACACCTGTATAACCATATATGCATTCCTATACTGTTTAATACCCATATCCTAGCTGTAAATGTTTCTCCATTATATAATTATCACAGAATGTACCTTGCATAAAGGGTTATCATGAACCTATTTTTAACTCTATTGTATAAATTTTCCTAATTGTATATCCATGTAGCTTTTCTCCTCGGGTGTCCACTGAAAATGGACACTGCCCAGTCAGACTTTGCCAGTCAACAAAAACAAACAGACAAACAAATAAATAAACAGAGGTACCATGATAATTTCTTTACTAAATAAATCTATGTAAGTAGCTGCCCCATTGGTATACAGGATAAAAGTGCTAACTAAGGCCCAGGTGACCCTGGTTCAATTAGTGGCTTGGGCAACTGACAGAGTAGCACAGAGAGATGGGCATTACCATCCTGGGAGTGTCTGTGGTTACATGGACATCCTTAGTGATAATCCCTGGTGGAGGTTGGTGACACTGTGTTTTAGGAGGACTGGTGATGGGTGAGTGGTTGGATATAGCTGAGCTGCTGCAGAGGAGGTGTGATATATTGTGGTATCCCCCATTGTACACCCATCAATGAATGTTACCAGTAGTCACAAGAGGAGGGGGAGATTTCAAGTAGGCCATAAGGAAAAAAAACAGATTGAAGATAGACAGCAAGACCTTCCTTTTCACCAGGATGCCCTCCGGCTCCTTGTTGGCCTCAGCTGAAATTCAGCATTGACTTTGAAAGACTGGAGTGCTGGTACATCCAGCAATGGACATGGGGCACTGGGTCATCTCTGAGTATGACAGAAAAGGAACTAAAAATTGTGTTGATAAACAAGAAACAGAAAAGTAATGGCATCCTAGACAGCTGCCTAGTTTGCTTATAACCAAAGTCACTCATGCCTATTTTCTTGAATACACATTTAAGTTCCCATAGGCCTATTTTCTTGAATACACATTTAAGTTCCCATAGTCCTAATGACAGTCACAAGGTTTTTGCTTTGGTAATTTCATGGTCAGACATACTAACACTGCAATGAACAGAAAAAAGGTGATGGTTACAGTAATGGATAAGGAATAGGCTGCAGTATGCTGTCTTTTTGGTGTAAGGATTACGGACATTATAAAGGCCCTTCATAATCTTTCATTGACCCAAATATATGAACTTGTGCTTGTCCATGTGCTCCACCATCATGGCTCAGTATTGATCTTTGTTCCACTTCTCTAGCTTAGAAAAGTCACTGGTTCCAATCAGTATGTTATCCTCACTAAAGATGATGCCTAAATTCAAAGATATATTTGTATTCAATATATTTAATGCACTCACTTTGGATGGAAAAGTTACATACTAACCAAAACAGTTCCAACAAAAAAATGTACCAGGAAATTATCCTTTCCTTTCACAGATGAACCAAAGAATTTCTAGTAGCAAAGACGGTGCTTAAATAAAAGTCTTAGCATGTACCTCATCTTCCTAAGTGAATATGTCAAATAACTAGAATCAAATTAGAATAACTACATCATTATAGCCTATGTATTAGTTATAATGAATTGACTTTGATAATGTGTTAGTTAATGGGTGTCATCTCTGGAGGATCCCGCAGGTGGCTTGCCCAGGATGAGATGGTCAACAAACAATGTTTTGTCAGGAACTGGATGTACCGCTTGTCTTCTAGCTTTTGCATGGTGGCTAAATCCATTGCTACAGCCAAAATGTCTTTTTAGGCAAAGTTCAATTAACAAGCATGCCCACTTAGAAAATTCCAATTCGGACAAGTACAGTGTTTTGCTGTTCAATGTTACAAGCTTGAGCAGCAATATTTCTGAATGTAAAGTTGTTCTTTGTCTTGAAGATCTACATATTTATAGTTACAGAAACTTGGTTCCAGTGCAAAGCTATGTCTCCCTCTTTTTCAGGATTCAATGTCCACTATGCATTCAGGTCCACTAGGAGCTATTGAGGTTCACCCATGTTGGCTAAGAAACCCAGTGTTTTATATCATATCAGGTATGGTCCTATAAAGGAACATCTAGCATTCCAGGGAAAAGTAAAATTGCATATAATCTTTGTCAACTGTAGCTTCCCTCTTTTTCACCTCTGAGTATACTGATCAGATCACACATGTCCCCATTAAACTTTGTACACCTATCTGGGTGACTTTAACTACATTGCTACAGACTGGTATGCCTGTACAGATAACCAAAATATGCTCATTTGGAAATGCTCTTTTTTCCAGGGGTAACAAATGCACTCTCAGTCCTATGCAGATCCACAGCTAAGCTTCACTATGGTCTTTTGACCGTAAGCTTATTATGGACATGTGAATCTCTGTGAAGTGAAAGCAAGAATGCTCTTTTCAGAAGCAATGCTGCTGACTTGTAGAATGCTGTCCCAATAACAAGTGGACATCTGTGAGACCATGGTGGTGGCACCCCTCCAGTACACAGATGCTCCAACTGGAACTCTTACAGTTCAACAAATGGTGCTCAAAAATGGGTTAAAACTAAATGCTAAAAATGCAATATTGTTACATTTTTGAGAATAATTCCTTCATCCATCTTATACATAAAACACCCCACTTCAGACTGAAAGCAAGTTAGGAGGCCATGCAACAATGGTAGATAATCCCCTTACCTTTGACCATCACATTACAACTGTGGTTAAGAAATCTTTTTCCCTGGCACAGCTGATCACTAAAGGTCTTTCATATAGTAATGCCTTTCAGCTTTTCCCGGTTAGGAGTCACCACACTGGAACTCAGGTCTGCTAATGATTGGCAGTGGATTTTTACAGTGTTGAATTGCCAGCCCGATGCTCAGCCTTCAAAGAAGGTACACCCATTCATGCACGCACCTACCTGCATGCCTGTAAATGTCACTCGACCGTGGGGATGCATAACCCAAGGAATATCTTAATCTTGATCAGGCCTATATCAAGCAACTGGAAAGACCCCCCCTAATTAAAAAGATCACAGGCTTAAAAGACAAGAGCTACCAGGACAGGCTGAAAGCACTGCCTCTTTACTGATTGTCCTTTAGACTCCTTAGAAGTGATCTGTGCCCAGCCTTTTGGTCCATTAGGGATTCAGTAGTCCAAGACCTCCTATATTTCCATAAACAACCACACTGCCGCTAAAAGCAAGCATTTAAACTTGGTTCAGCAAATAAAGAAAACACAGTAGTAAGGCATTACACAGTGCATACCCATTCTCTTGTGCAAAATTCTACTCCAAATTGAGCAATGCAATACATTTTCTTCCTTCAAAAAGCAGTTAAGATGACTGACTGGATATCCACAAATGCACCCATGGTGTGACTAGCCTGTTGCTCCTTAAAAAAGAAGGAAAGCTCTAAGGGTGGATGCTAGCAAGGTGTAAATGGCCACTGGTCTCACTTGCCTTGTATATTCTATGATTCTGTGATGATGATGATGATGATGATGATGATGATGATGATGATAAAATGTATTGAAATCTGTGTGGCTCTATCAATTTCAACTTTATTTTATTCATAATTGAAAACTACAAGTACATTACTTACTTTCATGAATCCAAGTGTAAAATGTATCAGGCAAGCAGTGACAAACTTCAGGTAAACCCTACATTTTAACAGTATTTTGTTGTTAAAATGTACATATTAACAATAAATTAGCTTAAATATTAGAACTAAAATAATTCTAAAACTCACTGTCTGCTGTGGCCTATTCTTTATCAATACGACTCATCTCAGGGTGACCTGATAGCCTGGGTTTTCACATCAATTGTGCCTATAAAGTAAGATAATCCTAACTTAATCTTAAGCATCTTAGGCATTTGATTTTAAGTACCACAGACACAGCAGTAAAGCTTGATTACTAAATATGGCATCAATAAACAGAGGTCTGATGATCAGGGTCCCAATACTGAGATATCAGGAAGACTATGGTGTTAAAGGTTACATTGAGAGAATAAAGCTGATTTGTCATGTGACAGAGGAGGTCATGAAAATGAATATGGATAACATATGAGATGAGGGAAGTTAGTTGGAGAAAGTAACTGTGGAGATGGGTATATATCTCATGACAAACATCACATGACATGAAGAGGAGGAGCTAGGACATGTAGCAGGTATCATTTCTAGACAGTGAGAAGAGAAATATGGAATGGAAGTGGGGGGTAATGGAGGAAAAAGAATGTTTCAAAGGTTGGCCGTCACTAAACAATTATAATTTTACTATAGAAGTGGTCACAGAAAAGATAACCCACATTAAAGTATACATGCTGAAGGGATGGGAAGGGAAGGGTTCCTGGCAGTATATGGGGCCAGAATTATTCCAAAGAGGCTGGCAACTTCACCCACTGCGAGAAAAGAGAATCATGCAGGTGATCCTGTGGTATGAAAATGAAACTCTCATCTGTAAGGTAATGAAGAATGCATGAAGGAAAGGGAGTTGTTTTTCCATGGTAATTTTGTCTTAATGACAAATCTTTTTCTGGTTTCTCTTATCTTCCTCTATCTGGACCAAGTCTTTCAAGTGAATTAATTAGGCAATGAAACGATGGGATGACTGTGATGTGATTATCAAAGGAAAATGGAGTCTAGTGTTCAACAGGAATATGATAATCCAGAAGAAGACCATAGACTGAAGACAGAGGTGACTGAAAACAGTGTCAGGGGACTAGTACTGATAGTAAGAAGTGACTGTTGACACTTGTGCATGAAACAGCTAAAGGCATTATATTTAAGTAATATGAAATAGATTGATCACTTCAGTTGTTATGATTTTTCTGGTTCAACTGGTTTTAAATGTAACATGAGCAAAGTGAGAGTATTTACATTCTTAGGCATGATAGTGATTCCTAGAAAATATTATGATTGAGAGTTTGTGTGAACTAACTGTTTAATGGTGGGGAAAAGAGAGCAAGAGAGAGACAGAGAGACAGCTATCGCATTACTTGTGGTTGAAGGTACAAACTGCAGTAAGAGGTCTACCTGATCATACTTTGGTAAGAATGGAATGATGAGAGGGGAATATCGGTATATGTGTAGGAGATGGTATATTTGGAAGTGAAGAAGAAGGATATGACTTCATGGCTTACAGATGTAGTTTATCAGTTACTGAGCGAGAATTCCTGAGCATAAACTATAAACATGGAAATGTGGAAAGATGGGGCAAACATGGCTTTGAGAGTTTTAAATGATGACTATGTCATGGTAAGCGACACACAGATAGAAAGAGGGGCAGGAGAGGGAGATTGCAAAGGAATTACTGGAGTTACAATGAAGTATAAGAAGGCAGGAGGACATGACTAAAGCCAGAAGTCACACATGAAAATTCAATAAAGGTGTTTAAAAAAACATTTGGCAGTGCAGTAGCACTGGGTTTGATTCCTAACCAAAAAAGAGTGACAAGAGAAATCAGAAGGAAAAAGAAAGGGCAGGTGAAATGAAGCTGGGGAGTAGAAGAACAATATGGCAAACAAAGGGAGATCTGGATGTAAAACTTTTAATATGAAGGATAAATTAACAGCATGAGGAAGCAAGGATGAACAATTTGAAAGGAAATGACAGACTATTCATGGGGGTAATGAAATAAGTGGAGCTCTGGTTGACTCTGTAGGAAAGTACATGGACAAGCAACTAATGGAATGAGGGAGTACAGACAGACACACATAGGGTATAGAAGGGGTAGGTTTTGAATGAAGTGAGAAAGCGGTGTTGAATAGGGTTGTGATAAACAGGTATATAACACACTTGCTGCCACAAAACAAGGGGATACAGTTTCACAATCCATATCACTGCAAACAATTTATAAGTAATGGTAGGGCTGACTCCAAATAATATACAATAAGTGATTGGTTTCAGGAGAATATAGTAAATGTGCACTTCTGTCTGTGATAACTAAAGCCAATCGCATCCGGATAGCTGCACATCAGTGGTATTCTTAGTGGCACTCCATAATTTCACCAACCTGAGACTGAACGCAATCCTTGTCAGTGAAATTTTACCATCAAAAACTGAAACTTGTCAAAGACTAACCACCCAAATACACACGCACACACACACACACACACACACACACACACACACACACACACACACACACACACACACACACACACACACACACACACACACACACACACACACACACACACACACACACACACACACACACACACATATTTATACACAAAATACTTCATACGATGGGATAATAATGCCTTTCCTGTGGCAGCATCCCCTTCCTTGTTTTATAGTAATGTTGCCACTAGCTAGACAAACCACACTAATATATGAAAACACAAATTACTTTTTATAGACTCATAGGTTCATAGGTACCTAATTAAGCTATTGACCTGCACTTGGACCTTAAGACACCTAGCCTTATATTCCCATGGTAATTTATAACACTTATATTTTGAATATGAATAACCCAGAGATGAGGCAAATGAGGATATATTAGGACATTTATGTGCTTCCTCTATGCATTAGGGACAGGGATGAATTTGCAGTAACACATCCATTCATTCAAATTACATTTGAATAGAGTAAGCGAAGTAATTTGTCAAACATGCTCTATTTGTTTTGAAAAAGAGATTGAGGGTGGGTGTTTATGATACCACTGGACTTGTGAATGTATACCAGGTCTGAAAGAATAGGTTGTGTTGGAGCTCATACATGAGGAACAGGTTGTCTCCTATTAGCCTGAAAAATACTGAAAAAAGACAAGGTTTCGAGATGGTCTGCATAGTTTTTACAATTTATGATCTTGATTTTTTACCCAAAAAGCATTGTGGTTATTCCATTTTTGACAAGTATTTGGACAGGTATATACAGAAAGGGGCTTTATATTCAATATGTGGCCTAATGAGTGCTGAGTGATTACAACCCTAGATCTGGAAGCAGTGCCTTTAGATATAAGTTGTGTGATGAACAATGGCTTCCTTAAACGGTGGATATATAGAGATCAAAGGAATGTTCATTATCAGAACAGGTTCCCAGATCCTTAATTATGGAAACAATTTTCAGGCAGGTGCTGTCAATGTAATAGTTACAAGGTGAGTCATGCTTGCCAAAGGATATGATTGTGCACTTCTTGACATTTAGTTTCAGTATATGGTTTTAACTCCATCTATTAGTTTGGGATAGGCCTTCTTGGAGGATCTTTATGTCCTCTGTGGAGTTAATGATTGCACCATGTTTGCAGTCATCTGTGTACTTGGTCAGCCACAAAGCCTAAATATTAGCATTGACCTCTCAGAAGAAAATGGCAAAGAGGTGTGGCCAATGGATGAAACCCTAGGTTACACTGCTATTGACATGTCTTTTGGAAAAGGTAGAGTGCCCCCCCCCCAACTTCTTGGGTTCATTTGTTTTAGTAACTTCTCTGAAGAAATTGACCAGGTTAAGTAGGTAGTACCTGCCTCTGATGAACCTGAAATGTGTTGGCTTGACAGAATTTAGGTTACCTATATCCCTGTTTATTAATTCCATAATGAGCCTTATAATAGCCTTACAGATGAGACTGGAAAGGCTTGTGTATCTATAATTGTGAAGGTCCATTAAAGCTCTACATTTCTGCAAAGGAATAACTGTTGCTGTCCTCCATTCATCTGGCATAATTTCTGTTTTTTGGATGATATTGAATAGCTTCTGTAATGGATCGGACCAGTCATTTTTAAGGCTGTCTAATAGGCAGCTTGGTATGTTATCATGCCACATAGTCATGGTGTTCTTAGCTTAGACTGTGCCTTAAGAACTTGTCTTGGGAGATTTGAAGGGTGTTGGTGTAGGTATGTGATCCGAGAATATTTGGGTGGGTGAAGTTTTAGTTAAATTTGTCCGCTATTAAATGACTATGTCGTCTGGGTTCAAGTATGTGATATAATTTACTGTTAGCTCTCCACAGTGCTGGGAATGGTTTCTGAGATTATTGACATTGTTAAAGAATGTTTTATAGTTATTCATTACCCGGGTGGCTATTTTATCTCATATCTGCCTTTGGCTGAATTGATCAGGGTCCAGCATTCCTTGCTTGGTTTAGCAAGGACATTTTTTGTCATCTTGAGAGTTAGACTTATTTTTGACTCTAAAAACTTTTTTCTTTCAGTGTTAATAATAAATAAAATTAATTTTATATTTATTATTTGGCATCTGTTGGAGCTGTGGATATTGTCTGGGTCTTTCTCTTGCTACATTACTCATATACTATATGCACACAAGGTATCGTGTCATCAAATGCATTCCCTATTCGTATATTTTCTGAGACATCATCAAAAAGTAGCACATTCTTGTATAATTGCCTCTTCCTGGTCCAAGTGAATCTTGGCCAATGGCACCTGAAAAGGTGTCCCATCCATGGAACTAACTAGGTCGGACTGCCCAGGAAGTATTATTCCTCTCTATCCAATATAGGTTAAACAGTAGTTATGTCTGATTCAATATCCGTTTATATCAATGGTTCTTTATCCTCTACAAGACACAGTAAGCACATCTTCATATTTTTGTGCAGCTGCAGTTTGAAGGCAACTCACCACTACTGTAGTGTTATGTCTGTTAGCCTCCTCATGTGCCTTTTGTTCCTCACACAACCACTGTGAACATTCAGAATATTCATGCCCTATTTCCTTAAACTAGAGTCATTTTATTCCAAGACTTTGATGTGTACTTGAGCTTGCAGTTTCCGTTTTGCCCATGAGGGGTTGGGAGGGTGGCCTAATAGTTAAGGTGTTTGCCTTACAAACACAAGGTGCAGGGTGCAGGGTTTGAGTATTGGCTAGGCTTAAAAAAATGGCTCGCAAGGGCAGTTAGCTTAGTGCTAATCTATGAACCTATGAAGTATGCTGTGGAAGTTTAGATTTGCTCAATGGGCTTTCTTAGACCTCATGGGTAGAGATAAGTACCCACAATTTCTGACATTTTGCTCTGCTTCCTATTTTTTTGCCCATTTCATCACCAGTTCAAAATCCTCACTGTTAAGCAGATTCTGATATCCTCAGGCAAAATACTGAGTGTTTGTTGACTTATCTTAAGGTCTCCTATGATTTCAAAAGCAGTAACCTTACATCCACTCACATACCCATCTATTAAACTATGTGCTTATTTTTGCAATGAAATAACTAACATCACCTTTGTGTGTTTTCTCTTTTGTTTTCTAAAGTTTTTTTTTTCCTTTAAGCTTCAAGAGTGAGGTTCAAACATTTGAAAAAGGACCCAGATAATTAGAAGCAGTTAGAACGGATACTAGAGGAGTCAGAAGGATTGATCTGATGCATCCATTCTTGCAGATGGGAAGCATTCTGGCCTATTGCATAGCTGACAAATATTAGAGAAACACCTTGTATTTAGCATGTTAGGGTTGGGATGTGCTTCACTCTGCCAAGCTGTGTCTGCATAGCAGCATTCATAGGACATTTGCAAGAACACATAAATCCACAGGGGAAATTGAATAAGCCTTGACATCATGCACCGAGAGCAAGGTTAGTCATGAAAACAGAAATAGGGCCAAGCTATGAACATCCCTCAGTACACTGATTGGGAAAATGGGTGGATTTTTGCAAGTGGATGGTCAGGTGGCATGGGGATGTAAAAACAATTAAAACATTGAACAAGACAGTTTTAGCTTTACCATAATCAGATCAAGCTTCACTGTAATTACAGTAACCTGTATCAGTCATCTTACTTAATGTGTGAATTACTTTACCCATTAGTAGTGGAAACCTCTCCCTTTGTCCTCGGTAAGTTTGGTTGCGAATGAATGCACTCATTCAAATGCCTAAAATAAACTTTTAGAATCATCCCCAGTATACTTAGAAACCATTTACCTTATGAACTTGGGCATGCAGGGTTCGGTTTTCACCCCTGTTACTCACACAGTTTTAACCAACGGTCCCATCTCCTTCTCATGATGACTCAGCTCCTCTCATTCTGCCTGATCCTTTCCCCTATCTTGTACCTCAATTTGTTTCATTCTCTGGGATGCATCACCTTCTAGGCATTTAATCTTCAGTTCTAGCCTGTTTAGTTCAGACTGCATTATAAGGTCATTTGGGAATGGATTGGGTAGCTTTGGTGTGTGCTGTGCACTCAGTCACTGACTAGCTCTCTCTGTAGCCAGTGGACTGAATCTTTTATTTTATTTTGTACAATTATTAACCAGGTTGGTCCACTAGAAAATGTTAATTTCCAGGGGTGACCCATAAGCACTGTTTGGTGCTGTATGATGACTAGCAAACTCTGAGGAGGGCCACAGTCTCCAAGACAAAAAGGACTGTAAGCAGTTTAGCTAGAAGCATAATGTAGTCTCTTCCCTCATCAATAATTATGTTGGTTTGTGGGCTGGTTGAGGTCCAAAGGCCATGAGTTTGAGATCCCTGAGTAAGGGATTTTATAATATAATGCATGTAGGTAGTGAAATTATTTGTATATCTTTTGAACACATTTAGCTTCAGTTTTTGCTGCCTTTCACTGAAAGAAATGTTACTATCAGTTACAGTTTGCTGTTGCAAGATTTACAGTCACAGTTTTAATGCAAAATACATTTATATTCACATTAGCATAGTGATACTACTTTGCAAGGAGTATAGGGAAGGACAAGATCATAAAAGTGATCTAGTATATGAAGGAAGCAAATCAGTTCAGGCAGTTAGGTTTCTCATAGATTTTTATAAGAAAAATGGGTCTGGAAGTAATTGATAATCTAACAAGGTAATTTAGTAATAAAATTAGAACCAGTGCTCCAGATGTACTGCCAATTAAAAACATGAAGGTAGCAGTTTTACTGAGGATGAAGGGGAATCCATAGGTCAGCAAATGTAAGGCTTATCTCATTAGACAAAGGATGATATGAATATTTTTACTATAGTGCTGTCAGCTTGATTTGAAAGGATTCTTCTGTATACTATGACTGAACAAGAAAGTCTGTAAAATGGAGATCAGTAGCACATCACTGGAAGCCATTAATCAACTTTGTAAAGTCAGGAGAACAGGGCTGTAGGACAGGTTAAGTGTACTGATTTTTGAAATTCAGAAAAGATTTGTCACAGTTAGCTGGAGCCCTTTTGTTGGGAGGAGGAGTGATACATTACTGCACGTTTGGAATAAAGTATTTGTGAAGGGATAAGAACACTATACAAGTCCACTTTACTTTGAAATTTGCCAAATGAAGGTGCATCAAAGACATTAAGTTAGAAAGGCAGATTAGAAGAGTCTGTTTTCTCTCACATTATTTGTTTTTGATAGTAATAGAGCTGTTGTCCTAAAGACTGATGGAGCTCTTCGAGGAATGTGAGTCTTTACTGGCAGGCCTAGGCAGGATGTCACTCATGATGCTGAACATCTTTACAGGCTTTAGTTTAAAATTCACCTACAAGTTCAGCAGTAAGGATGGCGAGGAAAAGGAGATTGGAAGCATCAGGAAGTTCCCCACTGCTGCAGAAATATGGATAACTAAGGCCACTCTGGTGGTGCAGAGGGATGAAAGCAGGATATACTCATGGCATCCCCATTTGGTTACTGGAAGGTTCTTTTAGCAAGTGCAACATTGCTAGGTATGTGTACCTCATACCCAGCAAAGGTAGTAGCATGCCAAGAATTTACAGCAATTCTATGGCTACGTCATGCACCATACTAGCTGGTGTGTGAGGATAATACATCTGCACCAGCTCCTGTATGGTGTCTCTGTCCCAATGGTAACAGTTTATTTCTTTGTGATAGAGGGGATAAAACGTTTTGAGCAGTTGGGTTTTTCTACAGTATATACATGAATGATGCACACTTTAGGAGCTACTAGCAGATAGAATGGGCCCCAACATATACATGTCTCCTAATGCTATCATGACCCTTAGTTTATTAAAGTGGTGTCTGTTTCTGTTTACAGCAATTTTAAGATGGATTACTATACTGTCGGCTGAAGCTCATGACACAATTTTTATGCATTTTTGAATTGCTCTGCTATATTGTCTAACTTTATTTCCATTCACTACTACATTTGTTAGCATAAAGATGTTCTTTTCTTCTGTTAAACTGTAGCTGCCACTCGTTATTCATTTTTTCCTTAATCATTGTACTATTTGCTTCTTAATTGCCACCTTCATTTTCAACAAGCTCTCTTTTCCCCTGAGGGTTAGGATTCTGTGCTGTTACTGCTTATGATATAGTTACCATAGTTCTTAAATGCCCAAGATTTTTGCAGATTGTCCATATTTTTGCCTCATATTCTTGATCTGTTCCTAATAAAATACACGGTTTTCTGGCAAATCAGCGAGGATTGAAGTCACTAATAGCATGCATTGAGTTTTGGACTTCATTTCCTTCAAAAATATACACTAACATAAATCCTGTTATTTTAGCAACTTTCTAAGTTTATAAGAGCAATATTTGAAATATGTCCCTATTTTTGGGCTTTTGTCACCCCATTTCTTTAGGCTTTGTCCAGATTTCTTGCACTAAGAGGTTGAGAGGTGTGAAACCTATTGAATATGCTATATATATTAATCATACCTAGCAAATATTAACTGTTGGCTATAGGACAGTGTACATCTATTTCTCAAGATTCTACACATAAAGTATCAGAAAATGTCTATATTTCTCATCTGCTAAATTATTTAGATTTATATTTTGTTTCACAAAGGCAAAGGGCAAACTTTGCTACAGATGCCGATCTTGCTACATAGCAATACCATTTTACTGAAGGAAAATGTGCATACATATGTATGTGCACACTAAATCTGTATATATGTACATATATATATATATATATATATATATATATATATATATATATATATATACATACACTCACACACACACAGACACACACACAGACACACACACATGTTTGATTTAAAGGGCTGTACTTGTAAATTGTTAATTTTACCTATAACAACCAGTTTAAAAGATATAAGGCTAGAGTTCACCAATTCAGAGACTGGGTGATGAGAAATGCAAGAAAGTGAGCTTATTCAGAATAGCAAATGCTGTATTGCATAACCAGACTGGGAAAATGGCGTCCATGATTATTAGTTTCTCATAGGCAGCAAGGTATCTCACATTAAACTTCAGAAGGATTTGAACTGTAGAAGTACAGAGGTTAAATATAATCAGAAATAAAACAGCTAAGAACTGTAACAGTCCAGAACCTGCAACAGAAACAGAATTAGATTAATCAGATTATAGATCAAAAGAAACTGCAGAGACAACACATTTTGCAAAGTGAGATAAATGTTCTCATTCCAGCAAGAAAATGGCTGGAGAATTATAAATCCATATTGCAGAACATGTATAACAAATTCTTTTCTAAATGTAAGTAGCAAATTAAGGTAGTAAATACAACAAAAGAGCAATGTACAATACAAACATTTCAGAATTAACATGAAACTTTATGAACCAAAATGATAATTTAGTACACATCAATATATGTTATGAATACAATTAAAGAGAAAGTGGACTATAATACAAAAGCAACATCCTTTAGACGGAATGCTCTAGTCTTCCATCTGCCTGTGATATTTGAAGACAGCTATTAAACACTGTCATCACATGACTGTAAACAATATTAGTTGCTTCATAAATATGGAAAATAAATGATAGTAGCAGTCAGCAACCTCAAACAGCTCTCCTACCCAGAAGCCACACAGTGTTTAGCAAAACATATACGTGAAGCCAGCATAACATCCATTTCCTATTACACCTGTACCTGAATGCAACCACTCTGCCAATGAAAGGGATAGACTGCAGAGCAGGAAAAAGACCATTCCTGAAAGCAAACAGCATTAAACAAATGTTAAGGACAACAAAAAAGGCACCTTATTTATACTAACCCTTCCATATCTGAATAAAAAGCAGTACCAGTGCAAACTGTAAATATGCATTTTCTTTTTAACTATATATTTAAAAAGAATCTTTGCACCTACTTTCCAAAGAAATCATTTAAAATTAAAGCAAACCCCCTTCATGTCTCTTATTACTGCTTCTGCCCAACAAAAATAGATATGCTTCTCCACCGTGCACCACTAGTGAATGAAATGATTCCAAAAAAATCTCATCAACAACATTCTCAGCCACTACTAATGACCATACACTTCAGCCACGGCATGTGGCTTTTCCCCAAACTGAGCAGATCTCTACCCTACCACCCACTGCCACTTTGCTTTTGTACAAAAACTGAAAAATCAAACACCCTGCAACCTATTTTCTCAATTTTAAATATTTGAGATTTCCTATTAGATTAACAACACTTATAATTATCCTCCTGCTTAATAGATATCTAGAGCTCTCTGCATAGCCCCCCCCCCACCATTAACCACAATCCTCAAGAAATTATTAACATCCACATCTGACAATAACTCAGCTCAAGGGTATAGCATGCTGAGAACAGCAATTCCATTTTAATCACTCTGACATGTGACTTATTGCCCATTTCTGACTAACAGGTCATATCTGATATTCCTAACCTTAGCAATCACTTCCTAGATAAAAATATATTTTCAGTGCCACAGCATGGAATAGAATTGTAGACAGTACTCTCTTTGTAGGTAAAGAAATCAGAAAGTCAACCTAAATTCACAAAGCTCATCATAAAACAAACAAGCTACCACTTTGCTATGCAATGACTGCCATATAATTGTATAATAACTTAACCCCCCACAGTGAATGAGACCAAGTTTATTTCACTCATAAACGAAATCCTGCTGCACTTCAAACTTTTCAGAAATTTTACAACTCTTTGAGAAGTCAGTGTGAAACTTCCTAAAACCCTCTAACACAGGCATTCTGGACTACCTTCTTATACACCAGGGGTTTTACAGCTAGATATAGAATGACCCATGTCAAACTCTAATGAAATCACTCCATCCAAGGCCATGCAGTCACCAGTTATCCTACCTTTGTGTCAAACTTCTCCATTCTATCACTCCATTCTGTCACTCTTCATCAGTGACAACTGCCCAATAACATTCACTCTAAAAATGTTACTCTTATTATTTTCCAAGCAAAAACCCAAGAAAAAATTGCATGTCCTACAAACTGAACTGTCTCAAACTAGCTTGGGTCACATTGATTTCCAACAAGACCCATCCGTCATAATTATCACATTTATTATTTGCTTGTGCTCCAAGGCAAATACTTTCCAGATGTCTTCAGTCTGTGGAAAGCAGTGCAGAAAGAGAATTAAATCATTGTACAAAATCAATGATGCAGCCTAGGTTCAGTAAGAAAAAAAACTTACCCTCCAGAGAAAACACAGAGAAATTCATACCATTTATATGATTATTACAGAAGAGGACCCAATGGTACAAAGCCTACTTTTTAACAAGTACCCTAAACCACACCAAAATATTCAAAAGAAATCCTAGTGTCTAGTAAATCAAGTAACACAATGCCCCTCATATAAAGACCCACTGAAGAAAGACATTATAATTACCCTGTAGGACACTTAATCACTTCTTGACTTTCTTAAAATTTTTCTTCACC
Source organism: Protopterus annectens (assembly GCF_019279795.1). Classification (NCBI taxonomy): domain Eukaryota; kingdom Metazoa; phylum Chordata; order Ceratodontiformes; family Protopteridae; genus Protopterus; species Protopterus annectens. Next base: position 498,262,133 of record NC_056735.1, on the reverse strand, counting down.
TCCCTTTACCACCTCAACTTCTGCAAACCACTAGAAATGAGATAGCTGACCCCCTACTAGATACTCTCTCTCTCAATATCAAAACTTTAAAAAACAGAATACACTGAACATATGTTAGACCACATACCCTCCAATGCTCCAGTAGGCACAGTTAACCTTCATCTATGTTTTGTCATAGATATGAATAAATCATACCCTACAACCCATCAGTCATCAATACACCCTCTGCTTCATACAGAGTAGCATGCTGACAAAAAGAAAACTTCTAATTTTCAATAGTTAAACCAGTTACTAAAATGACTATCCCTTCCAGCTCATGTGACTTCATATTGCTCAATGTGCCTTTATTGACCAGTGTGGGACCGTCGTAAATCACAGCAGCCCTGATTAAATAAACTATTGGCCGTTCAGCTTTGATTTGCTTATCCTGAGTTACCTTGAATAGCTCTGTTGAGTGAAACTTGGATGTAAAACCAATCAACTTGTTAAGCATGAACGCATGAACTAAAGATTGCTACAGAGAATATAGGTCTACTGACAGGGCACAGTATGCAACCCGATGACATGATGGTGAGGAGAAGACTGGACATCTTCTGTATCCAGGAGCTAAGATTGAAGGGCAGTACAGCAAAGCCACTTGGCTTGGGATTCAAAGTGTTCTACTCACAGGAATGACAGACAAGAAATTGTGTGTGAATTGTTGTGAGGGAAAATCCTCTGAAGACAGTGAGGGAAGTTATTACAGTTCCAGAAAAACAGGAACAGGACCAAGAAGAAATAAATCCAAGGTGGGAAGCCAAACCAAGACAGACTACTGCTTTGTAAAAATGCTCAGAAAATCTGATTCTTTAATACGAGACAGTAAAAACAGTAATAAACACAAGCGCTTTCGCTCGGTCTGTGCCGAGCTTTATCAAGTGAACATACAAAGTGCAGCGAGGCTTTATATACACTGAAGTTAATTATTAATTAATCAATTAAAAATTAAAGCTTAAAAATGCTGAAGTTAATAAATTGTTAAAAATACTTCGTTGTTAAGAGTTAGACCTGGTGCGTAATAAACAGTAATGTTGTGTCAGGTTGGCTGGGAAAAAACAGCCTGATGAATAGGACCAACGGTATTAGTATAATTTGAGAAAGTGTGTTCATGTTGAAAGATCATTCAAACAAAGCCAAAAAAAAAAAAATAATAATAATAATAGTAATGGGGAATGGTTGTTAATGGTTATTGAACTAAAAATAATTAATGGTAATAAAAATTGGGATGATAGGGAGAGAGTTAAAATACTAAATTAAATAATAATAATAAGATGAAATACCAATGCAAAGTGGTAAAAGATACTAAAAACCAAAACCTCAAGGCACATACTGTCCGAGGCATTAAGATGTTATAAAACCACAGTTACAGTTGTCATAAGGTCCCCTCAAAGTAAAAGAACTTGAAGGGAATATTCTATGTATGTATGTGTAAATGTTATTTTAAAAAAGAATGTTTAGGATAAAATCCCTAAATGATAACGATTAAAATATTATATAATCAATATGTACAGTAAATATTAAGACTGAAATGTGAAATAATCCAAAAAACTGTGAGCAATACATTTGGCAATAAATTGGAATAAGTTGTTTATCATATTTCACATGAAAATTTTTCATATCAGCAATGAGTGAGTTTCTCATAATCGAGCCTTTCTTAGCTTGAGGACATTATTTATGTTAATGTTATCATTTAATCCAGGGTATCTGCCTGCATCTAGTTTAAGTTGCCATATAAGTTCCCTATATTCAAGGGTCGTCTCCCAGCCACCTCCCCTAGCATCCGGGGTAACTTGCTCCAACACTATGAATTTAAGATCTATCTCAGGGCAAGTAAGTGAGTGCTTGTAGAATGCATTAGACTCCTTTTGTTTGCTTAAGTCATAAAAATGCTCATAGAGTCTTTTCCTAAATGGCCTCTCAGTTTTACCAACATAGAAGCTTGAGCAGATGGTGCAAAAACCTAGGTAGACAACCCCTTTACTCCCACAGGTGTAATGGTGATGTGATTTAATGTTAAAATTCCTGGAGGGAATGTAAAGTGTTGAAGCATTAATAATGGCAAGGCATTGGTTACAGGACCCACATTTGAAAGTACCTAGTCGTGTGTTAGAATTATTAACCTGAGAAATAGGTTTTCTTTCAAATAGTTCCTTAAAATTAATGTCCCTCTTTCTTACAAATTTAGGGTGTGATGGAAGGGCATCTTTGAATTCTTCATGAAAGGTCAGTACAGGGCAATGCCTCCTGATAATCTCCTCGATATCAGCGGAATTACCAGAATAAGTGTAGATAAAACTGTTCCGGAAGATATCAGATGTCACTGTAGTATTAATTGTACCAGGAGGTTGCCCTGTGCCAAGAAGTGGGGGAAATGTTGTTTCTCCATTGTCAATCACTTCCTTGGCTAAGGAGGTAATAAGGGAGAGAGGCTATCCCCTGTCTGCAAACATGGATTGCAAAAAATGCATTTCATCCAAAAAATCAACAGTGGAGCTGCACATCCTAGAGGCTCTAATGAACTGGCCCTTAACAATGCCTTTTTTCTGATAAAATGAGTGTGCACTTTGAAAATGCAAAAAAGAATTGGAAAAAGTAGGTTTCCTATAAAGTTTAGAGAGGAATATTGAATTATTGTAATCTTTGTATAAAGTCACGTCAAGATAGTGGAGTTCATGCTTGTTAATGTTGTGAGTGAACACCAAGAAAGGAGTAGTGGAGTTGATGTAGCTAAAAAAGTCCAAAAACTGATTGAGGGTCCCATTCCATAAAATACAGATGTCATCTAGGTATCTTCTATAGTGAGTTAGGTGTTGAACCCAAGTGGAAGAAAAAATGAACGTACGTTCCCATCTGTGCAAAACAACGTTGGCATAAAAGGAAGCGCATGAGGCACCCATAGCCACTCCTTTCCTTTGTCTAAAAAGCTCACCGTTAAAAAATATAAAATTGTTCTGTAATAGAATTTCCATAAACTCCACTAGGAGGCCAGTCACTTTGTTATTAAGATTAGTTTCAGTGGTTAAGAAATCATTGAACCACTCAAGCCCTGTTGGATGGGGTATACTAGGAAACAGGTCCTTAATGTCTATAGTTATCATAAGGAGTTCAGATGAGAAAAAGGAAGGTTGAATATCTCTGAGAAAGTCCCAGGAGTCCTTGCAGACGTGATCTAAAAGTGGGACAAGTTGCTTAGTGGCATGATTAATGAATTTACCTAAGGGTTCAGTGATGCTCCCAGCCCCTGAAACAATAGGCCTGAATCTCAAAGGGTCCAAGCCTTTGTGAATTTTCGGGATCCCGAAAATTACTGGTGTTTTAGGTTTCTCAACATGTAGATAGTTGAACAATTTTTCATTTATAGCTCCTTGGAGCAAATGGTCAGTAAGCATGTATTTGATTTTGGAAAAGGCTATGTTAACTTCATTCCTAGATACAATTTCATATTGTTCACTATCCTGTAACATATCATGGATGTAAATGTCGCAGCTGGAATTGTACATCAGGACAACCCCACCGCCCTTGTCTGGTTTCATGACCCTGATGTTTTCTTTTTTCAAATGGTTAATAAATCAGATTTCATATTCATTTAAGTTGACTAACTGTGGTTCTATTCCTTGAGAGTGTAGAATTCTAAAATCTTTCTCAACTAATTCTTCAAAAAGTTTAATTAAGGGGTGCACAGGCGGGTTAAAAGTGCTAGTTTTACAAAGCCCAGTATTGGTATAGGGCTGCCCTTTAAAGTAATGTGCTAGATTTAAATTTCTAGCAAAGAGCTTTAATTCAACTAGAATTTGGGATATATTACAGGGGCGTGCGGGGACAAACTGGAAACCCCGAGTGAATAGATCGAAAGTCAAATCTGTGATTTGCAAATCAGTGTAATTGTATATAATAAAATTGTCTTTTTTAACTATGGAACAGTTGTTGCCTGCAGTATTGGAAAGATTGTGGTGTAAAAGTGCCATTTCAGGGACAGTGGGAATGTCATTTAACCATGTTTGTTGCTCCACATGTGAGGGGATTGTTTCTGTCCCCATGCCCCCGTCCTGCCGGGGGGATGCTGAAAATCCTGATGGAAATTCTTTCTGCCTTTCTCAGCTAACCTCTCACTCCTACGTAGGGGTTCGTGAGTAACTCTAGAGTGGAAATCAGGCCCCTTGTTCTGGTTGTTTTGATTATCCTGTTTATGTTCCCACCAGGTCCTGTTAGGAGAGGGGTAAGCTGTTCCTTCTCTGTATTCAGCTAAATCCCTGTCTAACTTACGTATTTTTCGGTTAAGTATTTTTATACAAAATTGATCGACTTCGTTAAAAACATTGTCATAATCAAACTTCACAGTCAAAAAGTTATTGTCAGTGACAAGGGAGTTGTTTAAAACATTTAACTCATTTATAAGAGTATCAGCCTTCGCTTCATACTCTGAAATCATCACATTTAAAACCTCCAGTCCAGCTCTGTCACAAATTTCACACAGTTTTTTGTAGTATAAAGTTCCCGGTTGAACATTGTTAGGGAACTTATAAAAACGCAAACCCTTCGGTATGCGTTTCACATTAACACACTCCCTTAAGTACTCAATCTCGAGTTGATTGCTTTTATATGCATAGAGTTTGTCTTTTAATTCACCAAAATCATTCTCTATAGTGTTGTAGTTATTAGAGGACACAGTACCTTGGTTGAATGTAAATTGCCGACCTGCCCAAGTGGTAAAATTGAAGTCCTTGGGCTGATTCTCAGGTCTGCTGGTCTTTAAACGAGCCGTGCCTTCACTGTGTTCATTATTAGGTGCCCTTTGTGTGCTGGGATTAGTCGGAAACAAAGAATGTAAACCACTATTAGTTCCATTTGCACCAGTCAGTGGAGATTTCCTCTTAGCCTCGATAGCGTGTTGTTGATTCCCAGGTAGAGGGATACTGCTGCCGTTGTTTTCTTTTACGAGGTTGGTGAGCTGCGTTAACATCAAAACTACCTGGTTAAACTCTGTACGAGTCACCGGGACGTCATCTCCGTTTTCTCTCAGTAGCTGAGGAGTTTCAGCAAAATTAACCGATTTGGCTTCTCCAGCCATGAAAAAAGAAGCGTAGCCAGAAATCCAGAAAAACAGGAACAGGACCAAGAAGAAATAAATCCAAGGTGGGAAGCCAAACCAAGACAGACTACTGCTTTGTAAAAATGCTCAGAAAATCTGATTCTTTAATACGAGACAGTAAAAACAGTAATAAACACAAGCGCTTTCGCTCGGTCTGTGCCGAGCTTTATCAAGTGAACATACAAAGTGCAGCGAGGCTTTATATACACTGAAGTTAATTATTAATTAATCAATTAAAAATTAAAGCTAAAAAATGCTGACGTTAATAAATTGTTAAAAATACTTCGTTGTTAAGAGTTAGACCTGGTGCGTAATAAACAGTAATGTTGTGTCAGGTTGGCTGGGAAAAAACAGCCTGATGAATAGGACCAACGGTATTAGTATAATTTGAGAAAGTGTGTTCATGTTGAAAGATCATTCAAACAAAGCCAAAAAAATAATAATAATAGTAATGGGGAATGGTTGTTAATGGTTATTGAACTAAAAATAATTAATGGTAATAAAAATTGGGATGATAGGGAGAGAGTTAAAATACTAAATTAAATAATAATAAGATGAAATACCAATGCAAAGTGGTAAAAGATACTAAAAAACAAAACCTCAAGGCACGTACTGTCCGAGGCATTAAGATGTTATAAAACCACAGTTACAGTTGTCATAAGGTCCCCTCAAAGTAAAAGAACTTGAAGGGAATATTCTATGTATGTATGTGTAAATGTTATTTTAAAAAAGAATGTTTAGGATAAAATCCCTAAATGATAATGATTAAAATATTATATAATCAATATGTACAGTAAATATTAAGACTGAAATGTGAAATAATCCAAAAAACTGTGAGCAATACATTTGGCAATAAATTGGAATAAGTTGTTTATCATATTTCACATGAAAGTTTTTCATATCAGCAATGAGTGAGTTTCTCATAATCGAGCCTTTCTTAGCTTGAGGACACTATTTATGTTAACGTTATCATTTAATCCAGGGTATCTGCCTGCATCTAGTTTAAGTTGCCATATAAGTTCCCTATATTCAAGGGTCATCTCCCAGTCACCTCCCCTAGCATCCGGGGTAACTTGCTCCAACACTATGAATTTAAGATCTATCTCAGGGCAAGTAAGTGAGTGCTTGTAGAAAGCATTAGACTCCTTTTGTTTGCTTAAGTCATAAAAATGCTCATAGAGTCTTTTCCTAAATGGCCTCTCAGTTTTACCAACATAGAAGCTTGAGCGGATGGTGCAAAAACCTAGGTAGACAACCCCTTTACTCCCACAGGTGAGGTAAAATCTTCTGAAGACAGTGAGGGAAGTTATTACAGTTAATGACAGATTCATGGTATTCAGAATCCAGTTTAAAGCTAGGGCAGTATTCATAATCTCAGCCTATGTTCCCCTACAGAGTTGTGATAGTAAGGAAAAGAGTGCATTCAGGCAGCAGTGGTTGGACATCCTAGGTAAATCAGTGCAACATGAGTTAGTGTTGATAATGAGGGACGTGAATGTTCATATACGGTCAGACAGAACAAGATACGAGTACTGCCTGGGTCCATATGGCTGGGGCAATAAAAATAAAGGAGAGATCATTCTGTACTTCTGTCTGACAATTGGCTTGATGGTGGCCAAACTCATGGTTCAGCAAGAGAGACATTCAGAAGATCACATGCAATACTGGCCAACATTCAACTCAGGTAGAAGTCTTCCTACTAAGGAAAGGGCATCGTGGTAGAATTATAGCTGTCAAACTCATCCCTGGTGTAATAGTTGACCCACAACATAAACCACTGGTGGCCACAATCAGCTGTAATCAGTGGTCAGAGAAAGCTCTATGGTCAACAGAGACTGTTCTGGGGATCTGGGAATTGATTGAAGGGGAAGCACACATGTTCAGGGAAATATTCAGGGCTGTAGCACCTCAAAAAGAAGAGAAAATATGTGGAGTCAAAGAAGAATTTTAGTGTCTTAGAACAACATGTGTCAAGACCACAGGACAGATATGCAGACAAGCCAAGTATAGAAATAAGGCACACAAGGAATGATGTCAGTGGTAGAATGCAAAAGTTTGGGAAATTATCAAATGAAATAAGGAGTGAAGAAAAAATGAGAGGAAGAAAAGATGGACCAGACTAAGAAGGAATATTGGTTAGATAAGAAAGAGCAAAGAGCAAGGCATCAGATGCACTTTACCAGCTTCTAGAAAGTGACAAAGCAGATGGCACAAATAATCTCTATCAGCTTGTAAGGCAAAGACCAAAAGATAAAAGTAGACAGTCATCATACACCTTTCATAAGGTATGCTAGCAGCAACCCACTCACCAGTCCATAGGACATCAAATGCAGGTTGAAAGAATATTTCCAGCAGCTCCTAAATGACCCCGCAGAACCTGTACTGCCCCAGACACAGTCTATGATGAAGGAAGAAGAAGAGTTCACACAGGAAGAAGTAAGTACATCACTAAGGAAATGAAGTCAGGGAAAGCAGCAGTTTCAGCTAAGGTCACAGCAGATATGATAAAGATGTTGGAGGAGTTATGGTAGAAATGGCTCCTAAGGGTACCCATAGCAGTATGGAGAGAAAGGCATATCCCAGATTACTGGGAAATAAATATCCTAATGCCAGTATGCAAGAACAAGGGAGTAGGTTTGGTATAATGGTTAAGGTCCTCACCTCGTAGTCACAAGGTACAGAGTTTGATTTTGACCTGAGGTTATTGGCAAGGCTTAAAATGGCTCTTCAAGGCAGTTAGCTTAGAATTATCGAATGAACCTATGAACCTATGAACAAAGGTGACATTCATAATGGTGGGAAGTAGAGTGCTATCAAACTCATGTCACAACGCAGGCAACTAATGGAGATGATGATTGATACATGAATATACAGAGCAGTAGAAAGTAAGATGGGAGATCAGCAGTTCAGATTCAGATCAGGTTGCAGCACAGCTGACCTGATGTTTGCAGGGAGAGAGATAGTGGGGAAGAAGCTAGAGATGAAGAAAGATCCAACTCAGCATTCATAGACCCGGAAAAAGGTATATGAAAATGGCTCAAGAAAGCTGATTTGAGCAGTCCTGCAATGGTCTGAAGTCCCAGAAATGTTGATAGAATTAGTGTTGCCTATGTACAAGTACCCAATCACACAAGTGCAAACATTTTCAGCTTAACAGAAGGCTTCCTAGCAGAAGAAGAGATGCATCAGGATTCAGCCCTGAGCCTACTGCTGTTCATACTGGTGATGGACTATATTAGCCATCTGGTCAGAGGGGAGAAATCAGCAAAGATCCTGGGTGCAAATGGTGTGCTTTGCAAGCAAACTGAACAGGAACTTCAGCAACTGGGAGTGGAATGGTAATGTAAAACTGAAGGCACATGAGATGAAATCGAGTACAAACAAGATAGCTGTCATGGAAGCAAATGGGGGAATCAGAGGAAGATGAAAGTTCACATAGAAGGGAACTAGTGGATAAGTTAACTGGCACAGAGTGTCAGGAGTAGTGTGTGACAGAAGACTTCCACAGAAGCTGAAAAGTAAGGTGCACAAAATAATGGTGCAGCCAGTACTTCAGTATGGTACAGAAACCTGAACAGTGAAAGCAGTGCAGTTGAGAAGCTAGAGATGACAGAGATGAAGTATACAATAATATAACTTCTAAAGAATTTGATAAATGTATTTCCTATTTATGTTTCAATATTACCTGCAGAGTAATGCTTAAAATGTTTAATTTTTACAGTCGTTCAATGTAAAAATGTTATGAAAACACAATATAAAGGACTTAACTTTTAATATACTCGAAATAAAAGCCAATGTAATGAGAAACACACTGCTTTATTTAAAACACCTCAAATAGTAAGCGCTTTCGTCTCTCTATATTAATATCAGAGACTTCTTCAGACTGAGGTGTTATTCCAAAAACACATTTTTAAATACACATTAAAATCACATGATAAAGCACATAACTAAAAAAAAATGAATTAATGTTTTAACCCTTTCCATTTTAAAAACATCACAAAATCTTCCCTGTTATTTAAGCCAGGTGGGAAACAAGCATTTAATTTTACTTGCCAACCATATTCCAACCACCCCAGCTCATCCTCAGGGTTAAAAATGTTTTGAACATTTTGTAAAGCTTCTAGTACAACAATTTTCACCTCACCTTTACATATTCCGTTGTTATAATGCTTACTTAATGCATTCTTTTTATCTGCAATCTGTATCGCATATTTATGCTCATAAATCCTTCTATTCAATTCACGTGTTGTTCTTCCCACATAAAATGACTTACATGCCACACAGAAAGGAGGAGTGTGTGTGTGTGTGTGTGTGTGTGTGTGTGTGTGTGTGTGTGTGTGTGTGTGTGTGTGTGTGTGTGTGTGTGTGTGTACGTACATCCCCTGCCATTTGCTTTTCATAGTCACTCAGTTGCATGGACATCCCAGCTTAATTGCACCATTTCCTAAAACATTTTCTAGAAAACCTTTGTGAATTACAGCCATCCATTAGTTTAATAGATTTATTGTTCATAAAATGCATATTTTGTTTCATATTTATGCCATTTCTTTTCATGTATTTATTATTCAGGTAAATCCACCTATCTGAAACCATTTGTTAATCAGGCAAACCTCACTTTTCTGGGGCAACCCAGGACCACTGTCTCTGGTTAAAGGAATTGCTCAGAGTCATGCTCTAGGCAAATGGAGGTAGAAATATTCAATCTCTATATCACTGACTACAGGAAGCAGTTTATTAAGAGATTAGAGCCTTGATCCTCTACACTAACTGCCAGACCTTCTTTAATTTCATCTTTTTTCTGATAAACCACTAAGGACAATAATCAGTCAGCAATGCCTGTCATTGAAGTTTCATAGTTCTTATTGTTCAAAAAAAGCATGTTGATGCAAAATCTGTTCTGCTAATTTAATTACAATAGTCTGCCTCTTATTTGTCTCTGATTTGACATACAGTTTTTGAGTTTATCTCACATTTATGCCCTGTCCCTTGTTAACTTCTTTTTTCTCTGACATATATCTCTGAGGATCACAGTCAGTCAATATTGCCAGTTTTTAGAGTGTCATCATTCTAATTGTTCAGAAAAGACATGCCTATGCAACACCTATGGTTCTGTTCACATTTTAAGTGAATGAGATTTGTCTGGTAGTTAAGGCTTTGAGTCATTATACTGCTTCTTGTAGTCAAAAGTACAGGGTTCATATACTTCCAGCTCCATCTGCATACTCTGTGACTTTGAGCAAGTCACTCAAACAGCTCTCCCAAGTCTCCCCTGAATAGGAACACTTTGTCCATTGAGTTTGCTAGATTAGCATATAAATGAAATAATATTTAAAATGTGTGCCTTTTAGGGCATTTGTCTCCCCATTAGTTTTGGCTTCTCCAGAACTCTTGAGCAAATAAAATGAGAGACATTTTGGTCTTTCCCCTTGCAAAAGGTATGGCTTTCTGCCAAATTGTTCATCATTTCATAGGTAAGTGCTAGGCTTGCTGCCTTTGTGGACCATTTTAAGTCTAGCCAGTTTCCTTTTTTTTGCTCAAAATAACCTATCCCATTTAGTTATAGATTGGCCATACCCATCCCATAGCTGATAATTATATATCCCCTGTAATAATAATAACTGGGATAATACCATAGATTATCTGAGGGGACCAATGCATGGGGAAAAGCATTGAGGAGCTGTCTCTGTCCATTAGTAGTATAGTGGCAGTCCTGGGGTATATGTTCTGTTTCTCCATGCATAGATCTAAGTTGCTCTTAATCTGGACAGGAAATAACTTTGTTTTATGTGAATGGGAAGTCTGTTCCAGAGCAGAGGTAATCTTTGCAAGATATACCTGTCCCTCAAAGCTGTTCTATTACTATTTCAGAAAAGGTTTAGATCCCTAGACCAAGTATTTCTAGTGCCATTTGACTTGTTGATGTGCAGTAAATCCATTCAGTAATAGGACAGAGGATGCCTTGTATGCAGACACAGTGCACCTCTTAGCAGTATGTAAGATACCAAGTATAGTGCCGGGGCTTTGAGTCAATCCATGTCAGACATGTTATTTACGACTTGTATCCTTTTAGTAAGGTATCAATGGAAGTGTTCAAGTTGTTTGTTGTATGTGTCTGAACAGGTAACATGTCAAAGGGAGCATTATATTCAATTACTGGTCTACTGAGGGCTGAGTAATGGGGGACAATGACATCACTAGATCTAGACACAATCCGCTTGTTTATAGGCTTTGTAATATAGAAGGACTGTCTTACAGCAATGGACACATGCTGGTCAAAAGTTAAGTCACTGTCCACATAAACTCTCAAATCCCTAGCAACTGGGTCAACTCTTAAGGGCATATTTCCATGTGGTAGTTCTCTGTGTAGGTGACTTCACAAAAGACACAATAATGCATTTTTTGGCATTTAGTTTCAGTCCATGATTTTGGCATCAGTTATTTGGGACAAACCTTCTTGCAGAATAGCTAAGCCATTTTGGGGTTCGATCACTGCTCCTAGCCTGCAGTCATCTGCAAACTTAGTCAGCCAAAGCCCTTTGCTATTGGCTTTTACTTCATAAAATTATATGCCAAAATGATAGTTCCAAGCACAGAACCCTGGAGGACTCCACTGGTAACAGGTCTCTTTGTAGAGGTAACTTCCCCTATTTTGACTATCTGTGTCCTGTCTGTGAGCCATTTGACAATCCAGTGGGTGACATATGAGTTTATTCCTGGTTTATTTAGCTTTTCTATTATGCCTCCATGGGGAATTGTGTCAAAAGCTTTGGCCAGGTTGAGGTATGTATTGTATACCATTTTGCCTTCATCCATTGCTTTGGTAACCTTTTTAAAAAATCCAGCAGGATTAGTAAGTATGACCTGCCCTTGATGAATCTAAACTGAAACAAGTCCAGTGTTTGTTGGTTCCCTATGTACTGATAGATTAGTTCCATGATAAATCTTTCCATGGCTTTGCATATGAGGCTGGTCAGACTTATGGGTCTGTAATTGCCTTGGTCTATGGAACAGCATCTCTTATGCATGAAAAAGACTGTAGCTGTTCCCCATTTGCTTGATACAAAACCTGTATGGAGGCTAAGATTGAACAATGTTGTTTGGAGTGTAGCTAAATTGTGCTTTACGTTGTTTAAGATGTGTCCAGGAATACTGTCAGAACCCATTGATGCAGTACATTTAGCTGTAGATAGCACTTTCAGGACTTGGTCATGTGTGATAGGTGAAGGTGAGCCAGTGTCAGGTATATCTTGAGTGACAGCCACAGGGGAGCCAGAGGAGAGAGTGGGGTAACATTACCTTTACATTTATCAGCCTGTAGATTTGCTATATCTTCAGGCTCAGTGTAGGTAACATCATTCCCAATCAGCTCAGTGCATTTCTGCATTGTGCTTTTGAGATTATGAACATAACTAAAAAATACCTTGTGATTTCTTTGTCTTGGATAGCTATTTTAGCCTCAAAGCTGTCATTGGTAGATTTTATTGCGCTCCTGAATTGTTTGTTTATTTCAGTGACATGTGCTCTAACATTCTGGGAATTACTCTTCTTACTTTTGGGCAAAATTGTTCTCCTTTTATTGTAAAGCTTATTGATATTATGGCCCTACCCTGTGTTTTTTTTCTGGGGTTTGCCCTGCACTTGTTCTTTTCTTTTAAACAATGTCATGCTGTTGTGGATTGCACTCAAAAAACAATGACAGATGTGAGTTTTAGATTTTGTATCCTTCAGAAAATGTTTGCTAATGAAAAGTTTGTAAGTCTGTCCGCGTTCTATGTATATAAGAGAAAGATTTTGAATGTGCTCCTGATTTTAGGCCTTTGTCACTGATACTTGAGCTAAGATGTTGAGAGGGCAGTGGGAGTTACAATGGGTTGTACTGTGTGGTTTTGGCAAAATCAGTACATTTCTGGGCAGTTATTTATGAATATATTCAGTAACTTGATCTCAAACAGATTACTGAGGTATGCAGTCATACAAGTGGCTGTAATTGAAGGTTGCGTGTGTGTGTGTGTGTGTGTGTGTGTGTGTGTGTGTGTGTGTGTGTGTGTGTGTGTGTGTGTGTGTGTGTGTGTGTGTGCAGAGTGGGCATAGTTTTGATCTATCTTTGATTTTTTTCTTCTTATTTGTGGTCTAGTCCTCAAAAAATTATAGTTTTTTGGTAAATTATTGTTGACTACAGTCATTAAGTAATGGCAAACCTGTTACTTTCAGCCTTCATACCCTTCAGAAAGTGCCTGCTAATATGAAAGAAAGCTCTTATACTGGAAACATCCTACATATGTAAGACCAATATTAAAAACATGTTGCTGAATTTTGGTCTTTACCTATGATTCTTCAGCTGAAAGGTTACAGTGGATTGCACCGTATAACCCTGACATAGCAAGTTGAAATGCTCTTCTAATTCATTATTTATATATTTGTTTATTCATTTAATTGCATGCAACTATCTGAGGTGTACACAGTTGTACAAGGGGCTGTAATTGAGGGTCGTATTGGTTGTGTGTGTGTGTGTGTGTGTGTGTGTGTGTGTGTGTGTGTGTGTGTGTGTGTGTGTGTGTGTGTGTGTGTGTGTGTGTGTGTGTGTATTTGTGTGTAGATAGATGGATAGACAGATAGATAGAGAGAGAGAGAGAGAGCGATAACTAGTGTCTGCATCCCAGAGCAGTTCATAGGTTCATAGGTTCATACTAGGCTATCTGCCCAAGGACATTTATAAGCCTAGCCCAAAGTTTTGTGGCTTTCACCACCCCTTAAGTTTGAAAGGTACTGTGCCCATTAGTTTACCGTGCCTCTGTCGAGCAGTGACACTGATGTGATCCCCGGGGTAAACCTGCAATCTCCCATCCATTGGTCAAGATTTCTCTTGAACAGGGCCAGCGAGGTGCTCTGCCTCACATGTGCAGGATTTTGTTCCACAGCATAGGGAGTCTCTGGGTGATGAATCTGTCCCTCCAGCACATCCTATTTATAACTGTGTTAAGGTTTAAGTCTCTTCCTCTTGTATTTCTTGTGGATTTAGATTTTTTGAGGTGGAGCATGTCCATCAATTCCGGGTTTGACATGGCCTTGTATGTTAGGCACAGGTCACCTCTGAGCAGACGGTATGCGACTGAATAGAGCTGGAGTTCCTTCAGTCGGGCAGCATAAGACATATTTTTGAGACCCTTTATCCTTTTGGTGAGGAACTTTTGGGGCCTTTCCAATTGCTGCAGGTGTCGGGTGAGATACATTCCAAATGGGGCATTGTACTCAATCATTGGTCTGATGAGTGATGAGTAGAGGGGAACAATGACCTCCCTTGATCTAGATGTGAATCCGTTCATGATCAGGTGGGCAATGTAGAAGGTTTTCCTAACTACCTTGGCAACGTGGGTGTCAAATGAAAGGTTTCTGTCAACCTGGGTCCCCAGATCCCTGATAACCTCTTCTGTGCTTAGTGGATTGCCACCTATATGGTAGCTAGGGGTAACCTTGTTTTTCCCGAAGGGTATGACTATGCATTTTTTGGCGTTTAACTTTAGGCCATGGCTCTGGCACCAGTTATCCGTTTCTATGAGACCCTTCTGGACGATATCTCTGTCTGATGTGTTTTCAACTATGGCGCCCAGTTTGCAGTCATCTGCAAACTTAGTCAGCCATAATCCTCCTGTGTTTGCCTGTACTTCTGAAAAGTAGATGCCGAACAAGAGGGGGCCTAGGACTGAGCCTTGTGGGACACCACTTATGACCGGTTTGGAGTCTGACATGGCGCCAGCCACTCTGACCCTGTGGGTTCTGTCACTTAGCCAGTTTGCAACCCATCTTGTGATGTATGGGTTTACATTTAAGTTGGTGAGTTTTTCTATGATACCCGAGTGGGGTATTGTGTTTTGCAAGGTCAAGGTAGGCTGTGTGGACTGCCTTGCCCTCATCAATGGCCTTGGTGACTGTTTCAAAAAAATCAACCAAGTTTAAAAGGCATGATCTGCCCTTGACAAAGCCAAACTGGGTTGGATCCAATGTCTGTAGGTCCCCAATGTCTTTATTTATGAGTTCCATTATGATCCTCTCCAGAGCTTTGCAGACCAGGCTTGTCAAACTGATGGGGCAGTAATTACCAGGGTTAGTGGAGGCACCGCCTTTGTGAAGTGGGACCACAGTTGCCATACGCCACTCCTTGGATACGTATCCTAAGGTGAGGCTAAGATTAAACAGCTGCCCTAACGGTGGGTTTAATTCCTCATTGAGTTCATGGAGCACACAACCGGGGACACCATCTGGTCCCATAGATGCTGTGTTTTTTGCCTTGGAGAGAGCGGTTTTCACCTGAGTGTTTGAGATGTGTGGGAGGCTACAATCCGCTGGGATAGATGTCTCTCCTTTTGGGGGGGAGGGGGGGGAGAAATTTGCACTAAACCTGTCAGCCAGTATGTTGGCAATGTCTGTTGGTTCAGTGATTTTTACATCATTCTGAACTAATTCTGAGCATATCTGGGAGTTTCCTCCCAGGTTTCTAACATAGCTAAAAAAGGCCTTATGATTGTCTTTTGAGTCCTTAGCGACTTTTCTTTCAAAATTTGCCTTGGATGATTTTATGAGCGATTGTAGTTTTTTGCTTATAGTGATCAGGGGTGTCTTCCCTTTTAAGGATTTTGCTCTATCTTGTAGTAGCTTTCTCCTTTTATTGTAGAGCTTGTTAATGGTGGGGTCCACCAGACTGGGCACTTGCCTTTGGTGCAAAGAGTCTTTGTTTTGTTTGGAATTGCCTGATCCATGCAGTCCTGGAGGTGCTGATAGAAGGCATTTGTAAGTGATTCAGCTGTTTGGGTAATGGTTTCTGCTGGCTCGGGGGCCTTGAAGGAAACCACACCATTCTTAAGAAGTGTGAAGTTGGCTTTTGAGAAGTTCTTCACTGTGGTCTTTTTTTATCTGGGGTGGGGGTGGGATGTGGACTTCCAATGAGATTAGTTTATGATCTGATTTCACCAATGAGGGGTACACTTCTGGTGCTGAACATTGTGTCCCCATGTTCGTGATGATGAGATCTAGTATGTTTTCTCGTCTTGTGGGGATGGTGACTAGTTGTTCCATGGCATTTGAGTTAATGAACTCTAGGAACCTTTGGGCTAGAGTGTTGGGGCTTGAGTAATGATCCCAGTCTATATTCGGGTAGTTGAAGTCACCTAATATGATGGTGTTTGGAGATACATTTATCCCCTCGAGTGTTTTCAGGAAAGCTGTGTGATGTTCCTGAGTTTGAGAGGGTGGCCTGTAACATGCTATAAATTGCAGAGCAGTCTTTCCTACGGTTACTTGCACCTGGATGGTCTGTGATGCTTCGTACGTTGCCACCAACCTGGAGGTGTGGGTATCCTTGATAAATATGGATACCCCCCCTCCTTATGATGTAAAGGAAGGAATAAATTGTAGTAAACAGGAGCATCATCATATGAACCATGTTCTTTGGGTACAATCCATAGTTTCTTTGTTTAGTTGACTGTTGACTGGTGACCATGCGTTTATTATTTGGCAGTGCATGAACTGGAAGTCTATGAGTTGAATGGCAGCATTTGAAGTTTTAATACATTTTTAATTAGCTTGTTTTTTGCAGGCACATAGGTGTGAAATGTACTGTGTTGGGCTATCACAATGTGTCCAGTCCATGCTGTAGATGAGTGTCCATGAGCTGTTAATGAGATGCTTCCTGTAGTACAGGATTTGATTCCCTCAGCCTTTGTTTGTCTACTATTTGCCTCTGACCAAGATACTTTCCAGGCAGTGCTTCTGGGCTGCCCACAAAAGAAGCACTTGTGTCCAGTGAGTTGTTTGTCCTTTGAATTTCTGCACCCTTCACATAGTAACTAAAAAGAGCTTCACTATCTGATTTTTAACTATGAATCCCAGCATGTCTCTTGCAGTTTAATTGGTTGCAAGATGCATTTCCAATAAATGTGAGTTTCATGGGAAGATAGATTTACTGTTGCTCATGCTAAGTTTGTTTTCAGTGTGATTGTTTGTTTTGTTTACCAAATGACTCTGAGTGTTTTTGGTATAAGCTTTAAAGTAAATGTTTTAAATTAAATACAAATCTCTGTGATAATTGTAAAAAGTAAAGAAGAAAAATAGTATGCATGCTGGCCAGCTTCAAGAGTGCATTATGGTAATTAGGGAGAGACCGGAAAGTAATAGGATATTGGCATGGCTGTGGTGGTGGCGGTGGCGTGTCCATCACTCCATTTAGGGCCACATTTGACTATGTTCCATCTCTGAGATCTAGTCTGAATGCATGCAATTGAAATGCAGGCACTACTGCTAGAAAACTTCCATCATCTTCTGCAGCAATACTGCCAACAAAAGTTCCTAACAAACTATATATGCTGCAATCAGCTACAAGTCCAGCAAAAGATATACAGCAAGATTTTTAGGACAACCGTCATAGTTACTATAACACTGTGACAGCTAAGACTGAAACATACACTGCTCTTTATTGGTTTGTGTATACCTTTAACTGAGATTGTACCTCAAGAGAGAAATAATGTGCGCACAGGAGAATAATATGCAGATAAATATATCAAAAATTAAGCATACAAGATTTGGGAAACATAGACTCAAAGGTGAATATTTAATGCAGCCCACAGTGATTGAAACTGTAGATTCATTTAAGGACATGGTTTTATGGGTACATTTAACTATGTGTTTTTCTAATCATATCTACCAATTGGTTAATGATAGTTACAGAACAATATGTAGTATAAAATGATTTATAAAGTCTAGGAAATTAAAAATGATGATATTGTTGTTTGTTAGTTACATTAAACCCAAACCTGAGTATGGAATAACAATATGAAAATCTTATAAGAAAGCAAGCATGAGTAAACTGGAAAGAGCACAGCAGAAATATATGGATTGTATCTATGGATGTGAAAATTTAAGTTATAATGAAAGACCAAAATATCTCAATTTCTACAGTGTCAAAAACAGACATTTAAGAAAACAAACTTTTTCAGGTATATAGGTAATTTAGAAACAGCTAACCTCTGGGTATATTTGGGATTATGAAGAAGTAATAATCATCCCTAGGTGATTAGAAAAACTTAGGGATTCCCTGAATAAATATGAGACTCAATTAGTGTTCAAACTAATGAATATTTAAAAATAGATACTCCCCTCTTTTGTTTGTAACAATCCCCTTCAAAATTTAGAAAATTATTCATTAACACAACTTCTATTAGGTCAACTATCAAATTAATTTCTCTTTGACTGAGATCAGTACTCATAATCAGTGCTTCTTGAAACCAATCTAACCACTGCTGGCCGGATATAACCAAAAATAATTCTTTTACATCTATGGTCACAAAAATAATATTGCTATCAAAGGAAACCATTGACAACTTAGTCACACAATGCCAAGAATCTTTTAGAACCAGTGCCAGATCCATCACTAGGTGACCTAGGCAGTTGCCTTGGGCCCACTGGCTTGGGGGACTGCTGGAGGCTACCACAATATTTAATTTTAAATAAACAATTTTAAAAACAAAAAAAATTACATTCTTGAATTTCTCTGTGCATGCATCATGAGATGTATGATGTGACATGAGAAATTTGGAACATACATTGGATTGAACTGTTGCAGAATGATGTAAGGTGTGAGATTTCAACTGGAGATTTCCATATGCTTTTGGAATGAACTGCTGCCAAATGCTCATTGAAGATTTTTCCTGATGCTTTCCTTTTGAGGGATGAGAGACAGGTACTCAGAGTTTTGTGTGTGTGTGTGTCTGTGTAAAATCCCAGAGTTAGGGATGCCAACTTACTTAAGTAACTTGCTCAAACCCTGTAGATTAGCTACAGGAGGCAGTAATTAATCCTCTACACCAGCTACCAAACTGCTTGATTAAAATGTATTTTTCTTCTTTCAGCTTTTCCCAGTTAGGGGTCGTCACAGCAGATCACTGTCCACTCATGATTGGCAGTGGAGTTTTACAGTGTCGAGTTGCCAGCCTGGCACCCAACCTTCCACAGAAGGAACACACACACACGCACTCATGCCTAGGGCCAATTTAGTGTGTCCAATCGACCTACAGCATGTCTTTGGGATATGGGAGGAAACCAGAGCACCCAGAGGAAACCCATGCAGACTCCACAGAGAAGGCACCCCAGCCAAGGATCGAACCGGAGAACCTCTTGCTGTGAGGCAGCAATGCTAACCGCTGTACCACCTTGGCCACCCCTTGATTAAAATATATTGAAATAGATAATTTTGTCTTTATTGGTTCACTGCTTAATGGAAAAAATCTTCAAAACTACAATAGTGCATTTCCAAGGAATGTGAGTTTCAGAGCATTTTCAAGGAATATGTGTTTCACTGCATTTTCACGAACATTTGTTGTGGTGCATTTTCAAGGAATTTCAAGTGAAGCAAAGTTTATTGTTGCTCATGCTAAGTCTGTTTTTACTGTGTAACTGTTTTATGTAGTAAATGACCGTCAGTGTTTCTGCTATAGAATTTTAAAGCAGTGTTAGTAGCACAACAGGTGGCATACTTACCTTTCTGAGCAGAAGGATGTGGGTTTTGCTCCACACCATGTAGATGAATTGCTGATATTGCAGTGCACTTTAAGGGGAGGGAATGTTGCACTCCTGAGTGTGTCATCCTTTTAATGAGATGTCAAATTGAGACCACATCTGTCTGTTTTAATGGTAGGTGCTGTGAGATTTTTTACATCCAACTGAGCTATCAAAAAGAGTAGGGGGAAGTCCCCTGATGCCCTGCCCCAAATTTCCCCAAGTGGTATTAGTATTACCAAGGGTCTTCCTGAAAACGTGTTACTAGCCTAGTGGGACCAACTTGGTCAACAAATGATATTTAAATTAAAAGTTTTAAATTAAATCCACATCTCTGCTTTCATTTCAAAAGTAAAGAAGAAAATAGTGTGACACTGACAGTCTGAGCAAATATTTATGGTAAATGTGGGGAGAAAGACAAGTAATGGGACACCAGTTTGACTGTAGTGCAGCCCTGCTCTATTCCCCTGCCTAGGACCCTATTTAACCATGATCTGTTTATAACAGCACTTTTTTTTGTTGATATGTTTAGCCAGGGATTCAGTTTTTGATCTATCATAAGCAACAGTAGGTCTTAACAGTGGATCCAAATCATTCTTATTAACTTTTGGAACTTTTGGAATGCCTAATAAGGATGAAATTAACTTTTCTAACTATCAAATAGTTCATTGTAGAGTTCATTGTAGAGACTAAAATTTCAATTTCCATCATTACATGATATAACCTAGAGTCTATCTTAATGCATTTAATATTAACTTCATTCTTAGAACTTAATTCAAAGTAAAAATCATCATTCAAATATTGATACACTTTTGTAGTGAAATAAATAATATTCATTATTACAACACCATTCCCTTTATATGGTTCCATAGCTATAATAAGTTAATCATTAACCATGTTGTTTGCTAGTGATTTCCCTTCCTTGGTTAAACCCTGTACAAGTATGTTAATAGCTGCATAGAGGCAGCTGTACACACCAGGAAGAAGTACAGAATTAACTCAAAAAACAAGCCACCCTGGTGGACTCACAAAATCAATAGGCTGTATAACAGAAGGAAGAAAATCATGGCAAAAATTAGGAGGTGCAATACCCAGCAGGATAAAGGCACTCTCATCAAACTAAACAAACATCTCAGAGGACAAATAAAGTCTACCAAAGCCAAATTTGAGCTGAATCTGGCCTCCCAGTCCAAGAACAACCACAAGGCATTCTTTAGGTATCTCCGCAACCTTAAAGGCAATACACAATTGTGTGAAGAGCTCATTGTAAATGGAGCTACCTATACTGAGCCAAAAGATAAGGCAAACCTACCAGCCAATAAATTCAGCTCCAACTTTACTCCTCTTTTCCCCTCAACCTTCCCTCAGGAAATAACATCTAATTTAACTCTCCCTGCTATCATTATGGAACAGGTCTTTAATGCTCTCTCCAAAGCCAAGAACACTGCATCAATGGGCCCAGACAATATCACATGATGCTTTCCAAATAATATGAAACATGACCTATCTGGGCATCTGGAATTGCTATTTAACTATAGCCTCCAAACAGACTTTGTGCCGCATGAATGGATACCAGCAACAGTTATCGCTCTGCATAAACGTGGGCCATCTACAGACCCTGGAAACTACAGACCCATAAGTCTCACTAGTCTTATATGTAAAGCCATGGAAAGAATTACCATGGAAATGATTGACAGTGATATAGTAAACTTTCAGACATTGGACCCAACCCAGTTTGTTTTTGTCAAGGGCAGATCATGCCTACTCAACCTAGTGAACTTCTTTGAGAAAGTCACCAAAGCAATTGATGAGGGCAAAATGGTTCACACTGCATACCTTGACCTGGCCAAGGCATTTTTCACAACACCTCACTTGGGCATTGTTGACAAACTCAAAAGGGTAGGTGCAGACCCATAGGTCACCCTGTGGATAGCCAACTGGCTTACAGACAGGATTCAGGAAGTTAAAATTGAGGAATCCACCTCTACAAGGAGGCCAGTCACAAGTGGAGTCCCTCAGGAATCAGTCCTTGGACTGCTCCTTTTTGGCATTTACTTCTCTAAAGTCAAGGCCATTGTCAGTGGTCTCTGGCTGACTAAATGTGCAGATGATTGCAAATTAGGAGCTGTCATTGAATCCCACACTGACACATATGTTCTCCAAGAGGGGCTGACACAGACAAACAGCTGGTGTCAGAGCCATGGACTAAAACTAAATGCCAAGAAATGCATAGTCATCCACACATGGTAACTATCATATTGACAACACACCCCTTAGAGATGACCCTGTAATCAGGGACATAGGGGCACACATAGATAGTAACCTAGCCTTTGACGATCATGTGTCCATAGTAGTGAAGGAATACTTCTATGTTGCGCATATACACAAAACAAACAGCACCAGAATTATCCATTCTAAATACTTAAACCTTGCCTGCGATGTAAATAGGACATGCTAGAGAGACAGGTATGTATCCAAGAGATTACCCCATTTCTGGAATAAGCTTCCTATCTATGTGAAGCAGAGTTCCTCCCTAACCCAATTCAAGTGCAAACTGGACAACTAGATGGGGAACAGGAAATTCATCCCTGGTTTGGTACCTATGTCTCTAAATGACACTGGCAACCTGTAAATGGTTCATCTCCCAGGCCCTGCTTGTAAATCGTTCATCTCCCAAGACCCTGCTTACATTTATCAAGGGTATCAGAACTTGTCAGAGATTTGGGATGCATGGTTAAGCTTAAAAAGGCCCATGTGTTTGTTAGCTTAATAAACACATATGAACCTATGAATCTGTGAAATTACAATACCCCCTCTTTTAAGCTTTCTTATGGAAATCTCATTAAAATCTTTTTCACAGATTTTTTTTCAGATGCCAAAATGGGAATGTAAAAGGGGATTGAAGGCACTAGATCTATGTATCAAATCCTCAAATTAAATTTATATGTCATGTAACAATTTAAAATTAATTGTCCGTGTAAATGGCTTCAAATCAAACATGCCTTGAGATTAAGAATATTTGAACACACAAGGTTTGTCTAGATGATACAATTATGTTTTGGGATAAGTGGATTAGAGGAGATGTACAGAATTTTTTTTTGTCATTTGTTGTATTTGTACCATTATGTAATGGATCTTTTCTCCCCAGGCCTCTGCTGTAAATGGATCTTGTTCCAGTTGGACTTTACCGGTAAACAAATGTATAATAAAAATAAATAAATAAATAAATAAAAATTTATTTGAGGGACTTATACCTGGGGGACAATCATTGTCCTATACCCTTATTAGAATGTAGGAATAATGTTATCAAAGAGGACTTGAAATGATGGGAATATCTGCAGCTAACTAGTGTAAAATAGAAGAAAGTCATTGGAGGTAGAGCCTTGAACAAAACTGCAGGTCTAGATAAGAAACAGTATGAACCTAAATCCCACTTACTATCAGTTTAATAGATTGCACTAGACTATTATAATTTAACTGCTTTTAAGACAGATAAATAACGTTGTGAGTGTTTATTAAAAATCCATATTGAGACAGTGATATGGAAAGAGGTGGGTGAATGCCCAAAATTTGACATCCGTATGCCAGTGCTACTTTGCACACTTTAAAAATTGCAGTTTTAATGCATGACGCCTAGAGTTGGCGTGACTATGGAGTAGCGTGAGGGTGCATGTTGGTGGTGTGGGGGAGCAGATGCTGATTAATGACTATGGAGTAGAGTGAGGGTGCATGTTGGTGGTGTGGGGGAGCAGATGCTGATTAATGACTATGGAGTAGCGTGAGGGTGCATGTTGGTGGTGTGGGGAGCAGATGCTGATTAATGACTATGGAGTAGAGTGAGGGTGCATGTTGGTGGTGTGGGGGAGCAGATGCTGATTAATGACTATGGAGTAGAGTGAGGGTGCATGTTGGTGGTGTGGGGGAGCAGATGCTGATTAATGACTATGGAGTAGCGTGAGGGTGCATGTTGGTGGTGTGGGGGAGCAGATGCTGATTAATGACTATGGAGTAGCGTGAGGGTGCATGTTGGTGGTGTGGGGGAGCAGATGCTGATTAATGACTATGGAGTAGCGTGAGGGTGCATGTTGGTGGTGTGGGGAGCAGATGCTGATTAATGACTATGGAGTAGCGTGAGGGTGCATGTTGGTGGTGTGGCGGAGCAGATGCTGATTAATGACTATGGAGTAGAGTGAGGGTGCATGTTGGTGGTGTGGGGGAGCAGATGCTGATTAATGACTATGGAGTAGAGTGAGGGTGCATGTTGGTGGTGTGGGGAAGCAGATGCTGATTAATGACTATGGAGTAGAGTGAGGGTGCATGTTGGTGGTGTGTGGGGGAGCAGATGCTGATTAATGACTATGGAGTAGCGTGAGGGTGCATGTTGGTGGTGTGGGGAAGCAGATGCTGATTACTGACTATGGAGTAGAGTGAGGGTGCATGTTGGTGGTGTGGGGGAGCAGATGCTGATTAATGACTATGGAGTAGAGTGAGGGTGCATGTTGGTGGTGTGGGGGAGCAGATGCTGATTACTGACTATGGAGTAGAGTGAGGGTGCATGTTGGTGGTGTGAGAAAGCAGACGCTGATAAATGAGTAAGTAGTACAGTGAGGGTGCATGTTGGTGGTGTAGGAGAAGCAGATGCTGATTAATGACTATGGAGTAGAGTGAGGGTGCATGTTGGTGGTGTGGGGGAGCAGATGCTGATTAATGACTATGGAGTAGAGTGAGGGTGCATGTTGGTGGTGTGGGGGAGCAGATGCTGATTAATGACTATGGAGTAGAGTGAGGGTGCATGTTGGTGGTGTGGGAGAGCAGATGCTGATTACTGACTATGGAGTAGAGTGAGGGTGCATGTTGGTGGTGTGGGGGAGCAGATGCTGATTAATGACTATGGAGTAGCGTGAGGGTGCATGTTGGTGGTGTGGGGAAGCAGATGCTGATTAATGACTATGGAGTAGAGTGAGGGTGCATGTTGGTGGTGTGGGGAAGCAGATGCTGATTAATGACTATGGAGTAGAGTGAGGGTGCATGTTGGTGGTGTGGGGAAGCAGATGCTGATTACTGACTATGGAGTAGAGTGAGGGTGCATGTTGGTGGTGTGGGGGAGCAGATGCTGATTAATGACTATGGAGTAGAGTGAGGGTGCATGTTGGTGGTGTGGGGGAGCAGATGCTGATTAATGACTATGGAGTAGCGTGAGGGTGCATGTTGGTGGTGTGGGGAAGCAGATGCTGATTACTGACTATGGAGTAGAGTGAGGGTGCATGTTGGTGGTGTGGGGGAGCAGATGCTGATTAATGACTATGGAGTAGAGTGAGGGTGCATGTTGGTGGTGTGGGGAAGCAGATGCTGATTAATGACTATGGAGTAGCGTGAGGGTGCATGTTGGTGGTGTGGGGGAGCAGATGCTGATTAATGACTATGGAGTAGAGTGAGGGTGCATGTTGGTGGTGTGGGGAAGCAGATGCTGATTAATGACTATGGAGTAGAGTGAGGGTGCATGTTGGTGGTGGGGGAGCAGATGCTGATTAATGACTATGGAGTAGAGTGAGGGTGCATGTTGGTGGTGTGGGGGAGCAGATGCTGATTAATGACTATGGAGTAGAGTGAGGGTGCATGTTGGTGGTGTGGGGGAGCAGATGCTGATTAATGACTATGGAGTAGCGTGAGGGTGCATGTTGGTGGTGTGGGGGAGCAGATGCTGATTAATGACTATGGAGTAGCGTGAGGGTGCATGTTGGTGGTGTGGGGGAGCAGATGCTGATTAATGACTATGGAGTAGAGTGAGGGTGCATGTTGGTGGTGTGGGGGAGCAGATGCTGATTAATGACTATGGAGTAGAGTGAGGGTGCATGTTGGTGGTGTGGGGAGCAGATGCTGATTACTGACTATGGAGTAGAGTGAGGGTGCATGTTGGTGGTGTGGGGAAGCAGATGCTGATTAATGACTATGGAGTAGAGTGAGGGTGCATGTTGGTGGTGTGGGGAGCAGATGCTGATTAATGACTATGGAGTAGAGTGAGGGTGCATGTTGGTGGTGCTGATTAATGACTATGGAGTAGAGTGAGGGTGCATGCTGGTGGTGGGGGAGCAGATGCTGATTAATGACTATGGAGTAGCGTGAGGGTGCATGTTGGTGGTGTGGGGGAGCAGATGCTGATTAATGACTATGGAGTAGCGTGAGGGTGCATGTTGGTGGTGTGGGGGAGCAGATGCTGATTAATGACTATGGAGTAGAGTGAGGGTGCATGTTGGTGGTGTGGGGAAGCAGATGCTGATTAATGACTATGGAGTAGCGTGAGGGTGCATGTTGGTGGTGTGGGGGAGCAGATGCTGATTAATGACTATGGAGTAGCGTGAGGGTGCATGTTGGTGGTGTGGGGGAGCAGATGCTGATTAATGACTATGGAGTAGAGTGAGGGTGCATGTTGGTGGTGTGGGGGAGCAGATGCTGATTAATGACTATGGAGTAGAGTGAGGGTGCATGTTGGTGGTGTGGGGGAGCAGATGCTGATTAATGACTATGGAGTAGAGTGAGGGTGCATGTTGGTGGTGTGGGGGAGCAGATGCTGATTAATGACTATGGAGTAGAGTGAGGGTGCATGTTGGTGGTGTGGGGGAGCAGATGCTGATTACCTTCACATAATGCAGGAATGCACTAAACTAGTTAAAATATGGCATAGGGATAATTCTGCAGCATTGTTTACTTTGAGGAAAGCTATCCCCTTCATTACTTGACTGTAGGGTTGCCACCTTTTCAAATGCCCAAAGTAGGACATTTTTTGTACAAACGTCAGATTTTGCAAGGCAAAACATACCCATGGCCAGTACAAAGGACAGAACTTCACTTTTTTGCCTAAATAAACACTTATTCTTGTAGCATTTTAGTTACTTACTCTGTTTCTTATAACATTTAGGTGTTTCAGAAACAGAATAACTGTTTTATGCAACTATTACATTAAATATAGGAAATATGTTTGTCCTAATATCTCAGGACATTTGCCATTTTTTCAGTTTTTATGCAGGACACAACTGCCCAAAGAGGGACTGTCCCTCGCAAAGTGGGACAGGTGGTAACCTTACTTGACTGTGACAGAAAGGAAATGGGTATTACAGATGATCACTTCAGCCTCTGCCATCATTTTCAGACATTAGAAAATGCTTGCCTATAATATAGCAACTGACCTGCACATATATAGCAATGTCTATGTATAGCTCTAATTGAGCCTGCTGATAATAAGCTCATAAATGAACTGTGGGCTATATTTCTTTCTGTATGATAAAAGCTAGTGTAAGGAGACATGATGTATGTTCAATGTATATAGTTTTGCTTGATTTGCCTATTGGTTGTCTTTTTTAAACTTTATTTGAGTGACTGCATTTCAAGAAATATTTTGTTTATTATATTACCATTTCAATGATTCAAAAAATGTGTTATATCTGTAAAAAAAAGTTAATTTTCCATGCTCTGTACTTAGCATCTGTTTTAATTATGCTTATATAAAAACACAATAAAATTTAATGGAATTAACATTTAAGATTCACTGGCATAAATCCAGGAATTTAATCTTGCACAAATGGTGCATCACTGTTTTAATAAGATTAAACCAGTGTTTATGGGAATGTTAAAACAGAGAAGGGATGACTTGTATCACTGAGGTAAGCAGTACAAAACTTCTCACATAGGAGAGGCATTTTATTTACATTATTTATTTATGTTTGGTTATTGGGATACTGGACTGCTCCAGAAGAGATCAATTTCAACCACAGCCTGGGAATTAAAGTAAAGTATTACTGAAGAGACTGGGTCTATGTTAAATCAGTGAATGATTAAAATAGCGAACGCTGATTTATCAACCCTTTAAGAGCAAAAGCTGACAATCTCAAAGACACGGAACAGCAAATTTTTCCCACAACCCCCTACTTAAATATACCACAGTGAAGGAAATGGCAAAGTCCCGAAAATGTCCCAGCGATTTTTTTTCCCTGGGAAGTAAATTGCTGTTCCGTGTCTTTGGGATTGTCACCTTTTGCTCTTAAAGGGTTTATAAATCAGCGTTCTCTATTTTAAGCATTCGTTGATTTAATATAGACCCAAGAGATTACCTAGAGAAGAAAGTCAATATACAGGTAATATAAACTTTCAGATAAAAAATAGGAGAGTAAAGTAAATCAGAAAGACATTATAGCACAACTATAGATAGTAACAATCTTTACAAACTCTGAGTGTATCATCTTGAGTGACAGTTGCTTTACTATTTGTTTTTGTCCTCTGAATGTTGGAATTTGTACAGGTACTGCTTTTTTTTAGTATTTGTAGATTCTTAGCTTATGTTATTGGTAGACGACTGATGTAGGTACAAGAGGCTGCATTTAGAAATTAGGTTAATAGCTATGACATGCATATATTTTGGAAATTGTCCTGACTTATTCTACAATAGCTGTTTCACCTGACCTTGTCAAAAAAGTAGCTTCAGAATTCATCTATATTAGAATTCTTTCTGCAATATATTTCCTCTTGGAAAACATATCACCTTCCTTTGCAGAGTTCATGTCATATAAACTTTCTAAGTTAGGCTTCAGGCCAATTATCTTACATTAGAAGGTTTGGGGTCTGCACTCTTGTGGCAGGAGAGGATAGATTATGTCCTTCTGACCTGGACATTTCTGGTTAAAGGATTATCATGCCTGCTTATTTGAACTGTTTCTTTCTGAAATTGGTGTGCCTTGTTTGCTGTAGCATAGATTAGATTCAGACCTGCCGAGTCTAGCTTTGTTTGTATAACTTGAGCACTAATCCAGACCATCTTTTTTTGGAGAAGGTTCTCCTACCCCCTAGTGGCAGGAGTGTGCAGTTAGAACTTGTCCAATCGAAGACTGCTGGAACAGGGCTCAGTTCTTAGCTTTTTATTGGTTAATTTGTTTAAATCAGTTTGCTCATTTTGTACTGTTATATTTAAAAAAAATACACTTTATGCGTCGCCGCTTAGCTAGGGTTACATTATTCCCGGCGCTATAAAGTCTGCTCTTCAAATTTTCCCTTAGAGCTAGCCAGTTTTTTTAGTTTTAGCACTCAAATCTGTTTCTTTGAGCTCAGCACTTGTTCAGAACTTGTTGTAAGCACTAAATAAGCTATAAATTACTACAGCACTCAACCTTTCTCACTTGTCTAGAGGAAAACAGTTTTTAGTAATTAATAAATAAGCACCTATCCAGGCATGTCTAAGGGTCAGCTCCCGGTGTTTTCTCCTGTTTACCTGATGAATGTGGGCATCTTGGGGCAATGCAGCAATTGCCTCATGTACACAGACAACCCTCTTCTCCTACTACCCAAAACTACAACCTGTGAGAGATGCACTTATATAGCCAAACTGGAAGCAAAGCTCTCTTCACCCAAGACTGGACTAGACAGTCAAGAGGAGAAGGTAAACACTTGCACCACACCACACTCATCACATAGTCCCTCAAAACCTACACCACCAAAACATACACACAGCAACACAAAACACACACCTACATTCATGGAGGCTCTCAATAAAAATCTGCACAAGCAACAGAGACCTCCAAAGCAGAACTGCATGCAACCTCCACTCCCCCCAATACAGCCCAAATGACACATAGCCCACAAACTCAGTGTGCCACTCAATCACAGCCCATAAGGCATAACAACGTACCCAACACTCTAGTCATAGGTGACTCTATAGTCAGGCACACTGATGTTCCACTCACCAGGCTAAACAAGGAGAAAGTTACTGTCAGCTGCCTGTCAGTGCCAGGGCCCACCACATAACGCATGCACTCAGGTCACTCCACAGCAACTACAAATTTGACTCTGTCATTGTCCATGTTGGTGTGAATGACCTAAGACATACCTCTCTGGACTACATGAAAAGAGACAAGGAGGAGCTTTCCGATCTTGTAGCCCAGGCATGTATGACTCTAGCCCTGAGTAGCATCCTGCCATCAACCAGAATGATACCACAGTACAAGCTCAAAATGATTGACTTCAAGCAATTGGCTAAGCTTCTGGTGTCATTCTAAGGGGATCCAGTATCTATCTGCTTGGGATGACATGATCAACAGACCACAGTGCTTTGCCAGAGATAGCCTGCACCTGTCGCCCTTGGGATTCTGGATAATGGCTAAGGCTCTTGCCACCCCTATAGTGACTTTTTTAGGCAAGGATCAAATGACAAATTCACCACCGTAACTGGTAGAAGCAAGCAAAATCTGAAGGCAATGCTACTCAATGCTAGAAGTCTAAAACCTCAAAATGCATTAATTCGAGGCACTCCTTAAAATGGAGAACATCGACATCTGTACAGTGACAGAGACCTGGTTCAAGGCTCCAGAGAGCACCCCTGCATTACCAGGCTATAATTCATACCACACCTTTCGGCCACCTAACTTGGACTGAAACACTAAAGGTGGAGGTGTGTCCATATTCATTAAGGATATCCACACCTCCAGGCTAGTTGCTCAGCATAATGCATCCGAGATTATCCAAGTGCAACTAACTCTGGGCAAGACCGCAATCCAAATTGTAACTTGCTACAGATTCCCCATCATGCAATATTAGAGTACAACCCAACACCCTAATAATGGGCGATTTCAACTACTCCACCATTAACTGGGAAAACTACTCATGTACCAACTCTTTTGCTCAATGTTTTCTGGAACTCATAAATTGCAACGCCTTGAATCAACTTATCCACACCTCCACAAGGGGCAGCAATATCCCAGACCTGGTTATTACCAACATGGGCAACTGTGGTTCCACACCAGAGGTCAATTCCTAGTTCGTCAGATCCGACCACAAGCTAATCAGCTTAGACATCCACATCCTGCCCCACCCCCCATTAGGAAAACCACCGTAAAAAATTTCTCCAAAGTCAACTTCATGCTTCTTAAGACAGAAGTGGCAAACTTCACGACACCCATGCAGACGGACAATAGATGCACAACTGCTGAATCCTACATAAATGCAAATTATAAGCACTTACACGAGTGCATGGATTGTGCTATCCCTAACAAAACCAAGATGTTATCCTCCAAAAAAAAGGAAGCCAATCTGGTAGTCCCCTGCCATAAACAAACTCTACAACAAAAGAAAGAAACTGTAGCAAAAAAGAGTAAAATCCCATGACTGGAAGAACTCCCTGGTCAGCCTCAGTAAGAAGCTGAGATCCCTCATAAAATCCTCCAAAGCTAGTTATGAAAACAAAATCACCACTGATTCTAAAGACAACCACAAAGCATTCTATAGCTATGTCAAGAATCTCAATGGCAACACTCAGATCTGCTCTGAGTTACAGTACAATGGCACCAAATATACAGAACCAACTGATATTACCAACATCCTGGCAGATAGGTTCAGTGCTAACTTTACCCCTACCCCCCTAAAGGGCCCATCTCTATACCAGAAGAATGCAAAGTTCCTGTAATCATGGCTGCACAGGTAAAAACCACACTCTCCAAAGCCAAGAACACAGCATCCATGGGACTTGACAACATCCCAGGCTGCATTCTACATGAACTACAGAATGAACTGGCACCCCACCTAAGCACCATGTTCAATTATAGCCTCACCTCAGGGTTTGTGCTCAATGAATAGCACACAGTGATGATTATCCCACTCACAAAGGTGGAGACACCACGGACCCCGGGAACTACTGCCCATTAGCCTTACAAGCCTAGTCTGCAAGGCCATGGAATGTATTATCATGGAACTTATAAACAAAGACATTGGTAATCTCCGAACTCTGGCCCCTACCCAGTTCGAGTTTGTAAAAGGCAGATCATGTCTCCTAAACCTGATTGACTTCTTTGAAGCAGTCACCAAAGCCGTAGACGAGGGTAAGGTGGCTCACACAGCCTATCTAGATCTTGCCAAGGCTTTTGAAACCATCTCCCACTCTGGAATTATAGATAAACTCACTAAACTAGGTATAAATCCCTATGTCACAAGATGGGTTGCCAACTGGCTCACTGACAGAACCCACACTGTGAAAGTAGTAAACTCCAAATCCAACTTCAGACCAGTGACAAGTGGAGCACCATAGGGTTCCATCCTGGTTTATCTCCTGTTTGGTATCTACTTTTCTGAAATACAGGCTAACACAGAAGGTCTTTGGCCAATGAAGTTCACAGATGACTGCAAACTAGGAGCCATAATTGAAACTCCTAATGATGTGGACATCATACAAAAGGGCTTCACTGAGACAGATGCCTGGTGTCAAAGCCATGGTCTCAAGCTCAATGCCAAAATGTACATTGTCATCCCCTTTGGTAAAAACTCTGTACCCATGAGCTACCACATAAGTGGTAGTCTACTTAACACCAAAAGTGTGATAAGAGACCTTGGGACACAGGTGGACAGTAGTCTCTCCTTTGATAATCATATTGCTACAGTAGTCAGGAAATCCTTCTACATGGCACACCTCATCACAAAAGGTTTCTCATCCAGGAAAAAAGAGGTCATTGTTCCCCTCTACTCGTCACTCATTAGACCCATTATAGAGTACAATGCCCCTTTTGGTATGTACCTCACAAGACATCTACAACAACTGGAAAGGCTGCAGAAATGCCTCAAAAAGAGGATTACCGGCTTCAAACAGATGCCCTACGCAGGCCATCTCAAAAAACTCCAGCTTTACTCCATCACATATCGCCTGCTCAGAGGCGATCCCTGCCTAACATACAAAGCTATGTCAAACCCAGAGCTGTTGGACATGCTCCACTTAAAGAAATCCCAATACCTCTGAGCTACATGCTCTAGGGACCTAAACCTTGTCACCACAATAAACAGAACATGCTGGAGGGATAGATTCCTATCCCAGAGACTTCCCATACTCTGGAACAAGCTACCTATCTATATCAAACAAAGCTCCTCATTAGCACTCTTCAAGAAAAATCTTGAAGATTGGATGGGAAATAGGAAATTCACCCCGGGGATCACCTCTGTGGCTCAGCTCGACAGAGGCACAGGAAAATAATTTTCTTGGGTGGCGAAAGCCAGGGTACCTTTTTGGCTAGGCTTATATAGGCCCTAGGGCTGATAGCCTAGTATCTACCTATGAACCTATAATTTAATCTTGCTCACAAATGTACAACTCTAAAAATTTTCAAAAGAATGTTAGCTTATTCTAAGGAGTGTGTGTTTGTTTTAGTTTTAATCTATAGTTTGCCCAACAATATACTTTCTTTACAATGGTCATCTGTTACCACAGATGCTATCATCCTACAACAGCAGCTCAATATTGCTTAACTCCCTGTCTGTGGGTGGTGTTTAATCCAAAAAAATGTATATATATTTGTATATGGATAATCAAAATATGCAAATGACCACAAACTTGGGATATTATCATTAGCCCTGCTGATACCACCTCTCATCAAACAACATTTGGCATTATACAGAAATGACACAATAGAATTATTTTCTTGAAAACTTAGAAAATCCAACATTCTAGCATTTATCAACATCCTCCCCCCTACCAACTTTGCACTCTGCTGATAGGCAACAGTTAAAGTTTGACCAAATATTAAAACCCCTGGAGTCCTTGTAATCAATGACCTTTCATTTGCTACCCATACAGGTGCTACCACTCACAAAGATCACAGACTGATGACCAACAGTCTTTGAAATTGCTCATCAAACTTATGAACATATTTCTACAAATGAACAGTCATGTATATCACATTGTACCACAATGTACAATATAAATTAGGTCTTCTTGCTTGCCCCTCTCTGTGCATGCTATCAATAAAACAAAAATGATCTTTAGTAAAAATCATTGGCTGCAGCCCTTTTCACCTGTATCCTGAGTTTGTCAGTGATCATTGTAAACATTAACAACGGTGCTATTATTTATGCCATTATTTATTCTTTGTGGTAAATAATGAGCACACATTGTCCAGTGTGTGCCTAATCCAATAGACTTTCATAAAGTACTGTCAATTCATAATTAAGTTAATAAACATGCTATATTGTGTTATTCTGAGAGGTATTTAATGAGTGTAGCAAGCAACTCGCTGAGTTGGAAAAGCAAAAAAAAATTCATTCTTTCTAACAGTTAATTTAGAGAAAATCCCAAGCCCTGCTCCCATAGGAAATAAGGAGGAATCCCCAAGTACAACCCATGTGGCTTATGTTTCACTAACAGCATGGGCACTGGAGGGAGCACAGCCAAGAGGATGGGACTGAGCAGTCACTATTGGCTCATCCATCCTGAGAGAATGTAGTTAACTGTGGATCACCACTTGGGTGACACCTACAGGGTTTAACAACCATGAAGTCTGAGTTGGCAGAGCATATACTGCCAAGGACCAGGGCTTAACCTGCAGGTACAGGTACCCATGCTCCTCATGGCTAGCAGCAAGAGAATTATTATAGTGAGCTACCTCAGGGAGTAATAGTTCCTGGGGGAAGAAAGGGGAGTCCTTTGGGTCCACCAGACTGGCTTGCTTCCTGTCACCCAAATTTACCTCTTTAATGGAATGAATGCAATGATTAGTCTTTCCACATAAGGAATTAATGAACCAGAATGCTATTACCTGGGTGAGAGATGCCTGGCTCTTACCACAAAGAGAGGAATGAACAGGTCAATTGGGTGAGGGATGGGAAGTCACAGGAAGTGCTCTCATTAATCTACCCTTTTACCCTGTTTCCAGAATCACTTTATTTGTTGACTTAAATGAGCTGTCTTCCATGAGCCAATGAGTCATTTTAAGCAAGTGTATTTCCACTGACATTTTTGTCAATTTATCTTGAGGCTTTCCAACCTTATACTTAGTTTTATTAACTCTGATGGGGGCAGGAGACAAAACCCATTGCATGGAGTGTGGAAGATCTTTGACTATATAAAAAAGCATTGATGGGAGTCCTTTTATTAGTAATCTTGTGGTTTGCAAAAAACAATTTAATGATGTAAGAACTATCCATACCAACTCATTTCTTACATGCATTACAAGGCTTGCTCCTGAAAAGCTTAATGATGTGATGAGTTTAAACAATGTTTGATTTCCCATATCGTGTTTGGATTCATGTTCCAATACAGGCACTATACAGCAAAACAACAAGATACTTCTTCACTAAGGTGTCATTCTTCGCATAAAACATAAAACTGAGTTAACATCGGCCTGAAATGGTAGTGGCAGAGGTGGCTGTCAATACACTCAATGAAAATTGTCAGAGTGACTGTAATTCTTTTTATATAAACAACAACACTATAAAATAACTAAAATATAATTTTGTTTTCTACCAAGCCCCCAAAATATCCTTGCCATAACAAACTATCCAACAATATAATGTCATACTTTTTAATTAACATCTGTCCATCCTATCCAATCCCTCAACCATTTTTTATGAGCCATGCACTTACACTATGACCTTCTTAATATCACATTTAATTATGTAACTTTTCTGCCACCTTGTCTGCTATACCTGACATACACTGCTCAGTAATAATACATGTACTATTTATTTCCTTTTCACTACTGTATCCTTACAGTACCTATAACATACTATGTGGATCCAGTGCTGCAGGCCAGCCATACATGATGTCCACCATACCGCTTGCTTGTGCTTCCATAGCACATTCATATGAATGCCTGTAAAACCCAAAGATAGAAATGACAATGAAAATAAAGGAAACTAAGAAACATACAAGCAATCACTGATGTAAACTAGAAGGCATGCTTCTAGCGTTAATCAACCTTCATCACTGCATCCTTGTGTGATTCCTTTAATTTGAGAGTCACATAAATATCTGAGTTTTACAGCTATCCAGTTCAACATGCTGAAGCATCAATGGCTGGTATTCAGCAGGCTGTATGGTTGATAAACTGACCTGCAGTGCTGAATATTTTATACTCCTAATAACATTCTTCACATTCTTTAAAATCCATCTTTCTACTGCAGTTTCCCAAAGGGTTGCCTTGTAATAGCAGGCTATTGCAATTTCAAGAAAGAAGATAAGAAGGCAACAAAATTAAACATATATATATATATATATATATATATATATATATATATATATATATATATATATATGTGTGTGTGTTTATATATGTATATATTTATATATATTGTATCAGAAACTGTATAATATGATACTCTACCTAGTAATGGGGTCATTCATAACTTCACTGAGCTATTACTTTCATATGTGGCAAAAAAGTAATACTTTATTTTTTAAAGTTATAAGAAGGGCTTTGCATACTTTAATTTTGCCTCTCATTTTCCAATTTGTTTTCCATTTGCATTTGACTATTTTTTCCCCACAAAAGAAATACACAATATCAATTTCAAAAGAGTGTCAGTTCACACTTTTTTAACTGGCATTTTATATTTTTCTTGAACTTTAATCCAATTACTTGAAGCTCCTCCTCCTAAATTTACTTCATATTGAATATATATTTTCTCCTTAACTATTATTACTAACTCATCCACAGTGTTTACCATGGCTAGTATTTTCAAATATTGGCTAATGGATGGAGATAAACCCTGTTCCAAAATCTCCCACCTGATTGGGTGGCAAACCTAGATCTTTTGGAAGTTCCACACTACTTCTCTATTTTATATAAAATGTAATACCATGAAGAGATCTGTTATTTTCAGCTAACTTACTTCCTCAATAAAGTCTAGAGTCTTAACCATTCAATTCTTTGGAGGCTAAACATAACCTACTCCTAACAAAATGGTTGCAGATGAAATACAGGCAAAATAAATGTAATCATTCTAAGTATGTCACATTCCTACAGGGTGGTATTTCGTTCATAAATGTGTCTTGAATACATTCTACCAAAAGCAAATCTCACTTTGTATAGGAAGACAACATGAAATTGTGTTCAAAAGGTTGTCTAACATAGAAAATATGCATCTTCTTTAATATATCAGGTAATCTGGATGGCATACTTCTGTAAATATGATCTATAACCATCAGGCCTTTGTTTTGATTAGGCCAGCATTAGCCTTCAAGCACTCATTTTTATTTATTAATATTTTTAGATCTTTATAGATGTTAACGTTCTTAACCACTGTTATACAGAGGTACCAAAAATACATCATAATGCATTTGTTGTAATTGAGCATAAGGCCATTATCTCTCAACCAATTAGAAACTACAGAAAAGAAGGTGTTAATAATGCTGAGTCCTCCTCTTTTGTTATTATAACACCAAATTTGGTGTTACCTGCATTACTTACATGCTCAGGTTTTACACAAAGTTGCGAGAAAGGATAAGACAATATTAAACAAAATTGATTTCAGCACTAATCCCAGGTGGTGCTCAGTGCATATTTTAGATCATTCAGTTATTCAATAATTTAACAACACCATCCAGAAGCGTAAATTATATCTACTTCAATATCAGTGAGTGTACTCTAAGCTGGTCATGCTTTCTGTTAGTGTACTGCGGCGAACACTGTCAATGGCCTTTGCTTGTTCAAGATACATACCAACATTTAAGCCTTCATCCATGGCCTTTGTCAGGTGTATAAAGTTAAAAAAGATATTCTGTATTTTAATGTGATACAAAATAATACAAAGTATTGATTCTGATTTGTGGATGATTGTACAAACAGGAAGAGGTAGCACATATTTTATAAAGAATTGACTTTACTGTGAGCTCTATAGAATGGAGGGGTAAAGCCCTGGCTATGACCAGGGTAACTTATGACTAACTAGTAATCCAGGTGCTGAATCAATCAATTAGGGACAGTGAGAATGAGGAGCTGATGCTGACTCACTTATTTGGGAAGAGTTTGAGGCAGTCTGACCTTCTGGAATGCCCTTCCTGGACAGAGAAGTGTACAGCATGCACAGCATAAGGCAGGACATGCATTTTGCTCCACCAAGCTGTATCTGCATGTGTGAGAACATATACACCTACATGAAAAGCATAACATGCAGACACATCTGTAAGTATGTGCCAGAGCTCTGCTATAGGCAAAGCTAGAAAATGGAAAGCATGTCATGGCTGCCTGGATGATAGCTGCGCTATGGCTGTCTCTTGCATTGAAAATGAGCAGTACAATGACATGATTTCATCAAAGGTTAGGTGGTTGTCAGACACAGGGTACTGGAAGAAAGCACATTAAACATTAATAATTGATTATCAATGAGCATCTGTGCAAAATGGAAATATGTCTTGAAACTTATATTTAGGCAGGTGTTTTAATACTAGTTTGGCTACAGGAGGAAACCTGAAACAGAAAAAAATAGATGGGCATGGACATGGTTTTAGTTCTTGTGAGCATTTTGGACATACTAATGTTCATGAGGCTATTAGAAATGATCTGATAACTTATTTTGGGAGAGCAGAATTATATAATTTAGCAAATAGTACTCCAGAAGGATAAAATATCAGTGCTGTTAAATCTGACGAGTGTTGCCACTTAAAACTGTTGCATAATTTGGAAGCATTGACTAATCTACCTAAAAAAGCCAGTAAAAGAAATTATGAAGACATCACAGACTCAGCTGAGTGAATGTTTTAATAATTATTGAGTGCTTTAGGATTCATAGGTGAAACTAAACAACACATAGTAGAAGTTTATAATGTAAAGAGAAGCCATATAGATATCTGAGAAATGCACATTTAGAGAAAGGCTTTCCAATGGGCTTAAAGGTAGGTTTCTGTCTGACATATTATGGAAGCCGAACAAGATAAAGGAAAATAAATGACACTTTCAAGCAATTACTAAAATCACTAAAATCTATGTAAATATTAACTAGGTACATTCTAGAAATGTAGATAAATGTGACTGGGTGTGCAATTAACAGACTACTTCTTAAGTTTTCAAAGAATCAAACAATGACTAGAGCTACCACAGTGTCATTCAAAGCTGGTTTGTTTAAACAAATTGTTGAAAAAAATACCATAAATGGTACCATGCTGAAAGAATGTGCAACTGGAAAAGTAACAAAATAAAATGAAAAAAGTAAATGTTAGACACAGGGCACATAGGAAAACCAAAAATCATAGCTTTTGTGTAAAATGGTGGATACAGAAAGTGACGAAACATCAAACAATATAAAGGAAAACACTTGATACATTTCAGTTCTGGAACATTCAGGACAATTTTAAAATCTGACATCATTTGCTTAGCTTTGAATGAATTCTAGTTCTGTCTTTTAATATATAAATTGAGTTCTCTAGCTCCAGTTGGATTTCTGCACTGTGGTCCCCTCCGTCGTTTCCCTGTACTTATCGTCATTCGTTCCTCATTAATCCCCTTTGCAAGAGCAGTAGCACTGAATAAGTGGACATTGCTATTATGCCATGTCTAGTTTGCCCACCCCCCTGATGCAAATAAGCAATGACTTATCATGTCTTTACTGTTGAGGAGGTCTGCTGGGAACTCCCCTGATCTTGCACTTGCCTTCTGCAGCACCTAACCATTAATGAAGGGTTCCCAGACATAGTAAACCACCAAAATTATACAGATGGTTTCAGTATCCTCTTTCTTGCCCTTCCCATTGCAATAAACTTTCAAGACTCAAGCTACTATTTGGTACAGGGTTGCTGGCATCACAGAATGCAACCTACACTCTATGGCATAAGACTCTTTCTCTCTCCACTTTTCTATATGAAACAAAGGTAAACGATACAATAATAATTGTCATAGCAGTTTCTTCTGTGAAAAAAATGAGAGTCCTCTGTAACGCATACCTATACAATTCAAGAATGAGTACTCTTAGTAACAGGATTTAAGTCACCCTTGTCTACCTTCTTGAATCCTTAGCAAATGTATTCATCCGTCAGCCCCACTTATACTGTTTTACTTTGCTACATCTTCCTTTATGTTTCTGTAACTCAGATTATAAACACATTGTTTCAATGGTTGTACTTCCACAACAGATGTAATGAGGATTCTAGCTGTTTTATTGAAAGACGATTATTCACTATAAATGGAAAATGTTTCTTTCAAATTAATGCAAAATATTCTTTTACTATTAAAAAACAAAGTTTCAGATATCTGCTCCACTACTAAACTGACTGCATATTGAACAGGTGTTTTCTTCCTAACAGATATGACATTGTTATCCACATTGTTTAGCAGGGCAAGTATTTCAAATATTGGTCTAATGTCTCAACAAAATTGAAGAGGTTTGAGCAGAGAGACCAGTTTTGCACTACTCAGCATTCTTATTTTTCCCAAGCCATCCATTAGTGAATGGCATAATATAGAAATGTTCAAAAGTAATCCTCATTATTCCAAAATCTCCCATAAGTACTCATATTTATATAATAAAAAGAATGGAAATGGTATGAAACCAGTCTATCAATACCTCTTTCCAGCTGTATACTGCCCATAACCTCTATTATTTTTTTGGCTAACAACCACTCTTTTAGGTTCAGAGGTGTTTACTAGGCTAATGACCTCCAGGGTCTTTATAAGCCTAGTCATGCATCCCAAATCTCTGACAAGTTCTGTACCCTTGATAAGTGTAAGCAGGGGCCATTTGAGACATAGGTGCCAAACCAGGGATAAACTTCCTTTATCTCATCCAAATGCATCCTTTTCCTTTCTCACTTCCAAATTCCTCCTTTTCTAATTCCATATATGTTTCCTTTAACCTTAGATGTATCATATTTAAGCAATAACCGATCATGTGGTGTGGTATATTGAAGATTTACCCATGTTTGGTGTGGTTTAATCATGAGGACGAAGCCTGAGTGATTAAACAAAGCCAAGAATGGGTAAATCTTCAATATACCACAACCACAGAGTCAGTTATTGCTATTATACAATGACATTATTTAAGAAAAAAAAATACTTACTTTTCTTAAATAATGTCTTTGTATAACGGCAGATTGCTGTTCTTCCACCGGTTGTGGTATACTGATTCTGCTTTTTGATGTACTGCGCATGTGTATGGAACTTGCGTTCCCATGCATACCCAGTACATCAAGGCTTTGAAATGGAAGCAACAGAGAAAAGAAAGTCTCCATTGCTCTGTTTTCTCTCTCTTTTTTTTTTATTGTACAAAAAAAGATTTGGGGGCAGTTTATACCAAAGGAAAAAAATCTGGGCAACTGGACCTTTTTCCGTTGGTATATTGTGGGATTCACAAATGGGCACGCTGGTTGGGCTGGCCAATCAA
The DNA here is from genome assembly GCF_019279795.1 of Protopterus annectens. Taxonomy (NCBI): domain Eukaryota; kingdom Metazoa; phylum Chordata; order Ceratodontiformes; family Protopteridae; genus Protopterus; species Protopterus annectens. Next base: position 498,221,353 of record NC_056735.1, on the reverse strand, counting down.
TATCAAGAATATTAATAGGGAGGAATTTATAATTGTTAATAATGTATAAACACAGGTAATTCCCAATAGTTTTTAATTCCTAAACACTTTTTTTCTCTGATGTTTTCCGGACAGGCAGTAATCTTTTTCCTTTGTATCTCAAATAGTCTATCAGGTCTCAACAAAAGCATACCTGATGAATAATCAGGATCCTGACACAACACCATGGGAGACAAGGAGAGACAGCATGAGCAAAATTGCAATAGCAACCATTACAGGATCTCAGCTACCCAAAAGCGATTTCCAGTTTGTTGTGTGATTGAGGCTCTGGTGAAAGAATCTAGGCAAAATAAAGTAGGCAAAAAAAAAAAGAAGAATAGAATGTCTATGGCTGCCATGGATACAGGGAGAGTGACTTAAAGTGAAAAATCTAGTTTTAGACCTAACTCAGTTCTGGACCAACGTGATATGAGCAGTAAAGGCATTATGAAAGAAGCTTCACCCAGGAGGTGAATTTCTTGGTATCCATGTCTCAAAGACATAATAAAGTAATTGTTATTGGAGAGGCAATCATACCTTTCTATATTATACTACAACAGATATAGTATAGCATATGGGAAAGGGACACCGGTGATAAAATCTGGGATTAAAACGTATATCCAAGTGACCATATCATTTAAATGGAGTGGACTGGGAGATAAGGCAGGAAAATAGAGGGAGGACATGAAAACAGACAGTGAATGAGAAACGTAGGACTGTAATCCAAAATGATTAAAGAAATTCTGACAGAAACAAAAGAAGATGGAGGGTCATGTTAAGTCATGCTAAAAGTCTACTCAAGAAATGCAGGAATTGCAGGCAGTAACAAACGCAGGTGAAACAGGAGAAGCAGCTATTGTCAGGATCATGGGGAACTTGGACAACTGAGAAAAGGTACAGGTACATTATCACTGCAGGCATACAAGTAAAAGGAAAGACAGGATTGGCAGAAAAGCAGATAAGTATGTGTATATGTTAGGAATTAAATACAGTATAAGACTAGATACAGAATCTAACTAAAAATAAAAAGAGGATGGTAAAGTGTAGCAAACTAAGCAAACTAGTAACTATGATAAAGAAAAGGAGAGGATTCTCATGGTAGATATTGTCTAGAGACACCTGAGTGCCACTAAAAACATACCATGAGTTAGTGAAAACAATGACAATGACATAAAAAACACAGAAAATGGTGATAATGCTGGATTTTAATCTCTCATGAGTAGAATGGAGATTCTAAGCAAGTAGGTAAACAAGGAAAAAAGGAATTTTTGATAGGACTTCCAAGGAGGACTCATACTGCAAGTATATGAGAGCACAAGGAAAAAGCAGAATATGAGATATTAAACTGTACAAGCGTAGAGGTGAAACAATCACTGACTAATAATAACCATGTTATAACGTTATCCCGTGGTTCATAGATGAACTGGACATAAGCCAGAACATGGCTGTGAAGGCAAGCTATCAAATGCTGGAGGACTTGGCAGTAGAAGTTCTGGAACATAGGAAATGAGGGAATGGGTAAGTGAGATCTAAATCAGAAACAGAGTTAGACTATTTAACCTTGACTTGCTTAAGCTTTATATGTTTGTTTTTCTATCTGCTCAAAAATGTTGGCTGAAGGAGTCATTCGATCATAGTATGGTTGCTTACTACATACAGCAATAATATAGTCTTCTCCAAAACCGATGGGTAGAAGAGGAAGGAATGAATATTATTTTCATAGTTTAAGAATGATCACTCCTTTCCTGAGGTAAAGAAACCTTTGAATGACTAATGGAATTTGGGGGAGAATACCACCTAATATGAACATGGAGGCTTGCCTCCCAGTAAGTATTCTTATCTTAAATGTACATCTATTTGCAAGCAGACCCATTCTTCTTAAGTATCTGTATCTACAAGAGGTAGCATGTCTCATGTCGCACGAACTAGAATATGCAGACGTTGTGAATTTTGAAGAAACACAGTATATTAAAGGTAGTATATAGGAAGCAATGGAAAAGTGTCTTGAGTACAAGATGAAAGGCAAAAAGAAAAGGGAAGTCAATCTGTTTTTTGTTTTTTTTTTTATGGGAAAAGTTGAGAAAGTAATATGAAAAGCAGGCAAAATTTGAAAAGTGTGAGACATGGAAAAAGGCAGTATATACCAATACAGTGGACAGGAAAAGGTAGAAAGATGGTTGTAGACTTTCAGATAAGATGAGGCACAACAGATGGATAGATTAGATGGGACAGGCATAACACATTGACAGAGCCTGAATAAACATGACCACATCTTAAAAGAGTAACTAAAGGAACTGCTCAACAGATCATTGGTCAAAACAAGACATACCAGACTCCTACAGAAGGACCACAGTTGCACTCCAAAACAAATGGTAAGATCGGGGCTGACCTAAGACACTAAAAGCCAAAACTACTGTTCTCAGTAACTGCAATGATAATGGAGGAAATGCTAAGGAAGTGTCTTGTCAGTATTGTAACAACCTTGTCCAGAATACTTTCCAAAAGGACTTTTCTGATAAAAAATATGCTTGTCACATGACTAATCTAGCTTTATAAACAAATTACAAAAGAAATAGACTAAGGGCATATTGTCAAAATCATTTACTTTGTCTGTACCAAAACCCTCAACATCGTACTTCAGAGTAAGAAAGATAAAAGTTGGAGAGGCATAGAAACAGATGAAGAATGTATTGTAGTATGTCATTGCAGAGGGAATAATTAGAAAACATAGTGAATTAAGTATTGGAGTGCCACATGGATCTGTCTTTCAAATAAAGTTATTCCATGTTTTATGAATTTATCTTAAAAAGGTATATTTAGAATGGATGCTAATTCTTTATGGGTGGTACAAAAACAGGAGCAATAGTTAAAAAGTGCATGAGAAGCACACGGGTGTAATTGCACTGGTCGGAATCATTCACAAGGTACAGAGTGGAAGTGGAAAGGCAGCTGCCAAAATCAACACTATGTTAGGCTGTATCTTCTGCAGAATCAACCACAGAGACAGGGAGCTGGTTCCACCACTGTACAGGTTTCTGTTGAGGTCAAAGAAGGATATTCATGTGTAACTCTGTTGAAGCTCAGACAAACAAAAAAATTAAAAAGCTGGGAAAAGGTCAGAGGAAGGTTACAGTCTGACAGACCTTTACAATAAATGTGAACTAATAACTTTAGAGGTTTTCAGTACTTTTCTCAGAAATGTTTTTGTGTCCCATTTGTCCCAAGACCCTTTTTAAAGATAAGAAATATTGACAATTAATTGTCTAATGATATAAAAATCAACTAGATAAAATGTGAATGCAATGATTTCCTTTTAGGTTATAAAAAAACATCAACCAGGTTAAAGAAATATAAGCAAAATTATCTAAATGGCTGTAGTGTAAATACTGATAGCATTCATCACATTCTGTTCGAGCTATGTATCGTCACAAAGTCTGATAGATACATACATACATGCATAGAATGACAGAGAAAGAAAGAAAAATATTATCTTTAGTCACAAATGCAAATGGTAGTATCAGATTTGGTAGAAAGAATTAGTTGAAATCACATTTAGTAGAAAATTCATTTGTAAAATCCCATCTAGTCTATAAATAGACCAGCTTTTCAATTTCTCTCCCTCTCTCTCTCTGACATGCTTGTTTTCTCTTTCTCTCTCTCTCCCCTAAAAGTCACAGCTGACTCCTAGAGTCATAACCACCTCTATCTGTAGAGCTTACAAGGAAAAGGAGGAAATGGAAGTAGGTTGGCAGAGCTTTCTGTCATATCACATGAGCATACTCACACCAATGGACAATTTAGAGGCCCCGGTCAGCCTACTGTATGTGTACTACAAGTTAAGTACACAAATTCACAAAGCATACAAGTGGAAAAGTAAAACTGCAAAGGTGTTTGCAAAGGACAAACCCTCTGGCACCCACAAGTGTGGGGACTTGCACCCCAGCTTATATATACTAATTTACTGGTCAAACTTAAAAAGAGAAATTAAATTCTTGGCTGGCATACACTTAAAGATCATGCCAACACTGATTTCCCAGAGAAAACAACAATCATAGTTTCCAGCACACACAGTGTTTAATGACTAGAATCCTTGCAAACTAACAAGAATATTGCTAACATTACAAGACACAGAAAAGAACATTAGTAACAACAACATGCACTCTGCAAAAATCATCTAACTAAATCATTTCTCAAAATTTAGCCTGAAAATCAACTATGTGGATGTGACTAAATGTGATTCTACCAAAATGTGACTTCTACAAATTTTTTGCTAACAAATGGGATTCTACCAATTGACTGGTCTACCATGTTATTCCCGTTTTTACATAGAATTGAGGAATCACATTAGGTGTTGCCATCTGTCTCACTTCAGTGCCACTCCCCTACACTCTTCAAGTCATGGTTGAATGTTGCAGGTCTCTTTCTCCCAGTCCATTCATCTGTTGGCTGGAGGTTTTCATTTCCACTTGCCTTCTTACTGTCTTTCCCAAACCTACTTTAACAAATTGACCTGTGCTTTTTTGCACCTGTGACAGAACCACCATAATCTCTCCTCTCGGACCTTTTCTGTAAATGGGGCTTCTTTGGCTTCAACTCTGATGTCCTTGTTTCTTTGTTTCTCTCACAGTGTGCATCTTATTATCCATTTACACATGTCATATCCACCACCTCATGCTTCCACAGCTACTCTGCCTTATCTGACCTGATTTCTCTGCCATAAGTACTGGTCAAACAATTGTTTTGCACACCTCACTTTTCAGCTTCTTTGATATTTTTCTGTCACAAACTACAGCTGACATTTTGTGCCATTTGGTGGCAGCACCTGCGATTTCAGCTTTACTTCCAAATTCAGACTTCCCTTGTCCTCAGCCGCAGCCCCAATATATTTGAAGCTATTAATCTATCCCAATATTATTAACTTCTAGCTCAGTTTAGAGCCTCTTCTGATTTTTCTCATTTGCCTAAATCACCACTGCCTTGACGGTACTCAGTTTTATCCAATGAACCTTCAGTTTTGCATTTCAGTTCAGTATCATTTCTGAAGTTCCTTTTTTATGTCTGTTCATAGTGCCACGTCATCTGCACGTGCGCGTGTGTGTGTGTGTGTGTGTGTGTGTGTGTGTGTGTGTGTGTGTGTGTGTGTGTGTGTGTGTGTGTGTGTGTGTGTGTTTGTGTATCTTTTCTCCATCTATATATTTATGTATCTATCTATATAAATATATGTTTATATTTTCTTTGTATATTCATAGGTATGTACAGGCACATATACATATGCATATATGCACAAACACACACACCCATACCACCCCCCCCCCCCACACACACACACACAGTTACAAAACAAAGAGCAAAAGGTCACATTCTGAGTTCCTTAATCCTACAGTGCAATATATTTAATATATCGCACAAACCAGGGGCCATATTCCATAAAGTTTGCAGAAGCTATTTATGGACAGCACAGTACACCAAAGGAAGACTTCCACACACATGCTGCAGACTCTATTTCAGAAGACAGCTGAAGGCAGTCCAAGTACTTAGATATTCAGTATAGGATAATTAGGGATTCCACATGTTGGCCATCTGAAAGACAATAATACACACATAATAATATTCCTGTATGAGCCCATTTATGCATTTGATTCTGTGAAAAGCATATGTCAACATAAACAGTATGCATTCTTGTGCAGTGCAAAGGTCTATATAACACTGTCTGTGAAAAATACTAACATGACATACAAAAAGTAACAACAATGCCATCATGCAAAACATTTGTAAAATTAACATAACTTATAATATCTTTTGAGTTTGTGAATTTGATTAGAATGCCTCACACTGTATATATGTTGAATGGAAGTCCAAAAACACCAGCATCATGCCACAAGAGTCTGCAAACATTTCATGTTAAAATAACTTAATAATTAACAATTTAACAACTTACAAAAAGCGTTCGAAAACCTCAGAGCTGTTGTTAGGCCACAAACAGAATGGATCTTTAGTATACAGAGCCTGTAGTGATAACACCTTTGTTAAGAAGCATCATTGAAAAAATATCTGTAATAGCAACAGCACATGTTTTTAACAATTTTATGAAACTTGAATTAAGAAATATCCATAATAACATAAAATAATACATATGGATAGTGTAGGAATCCATAGGTTTCCATAGTTCTGCCACAGAGTGCAAGGAATTACCAGTAAGAATTGCAGATGATCTGTAAATCTGCCTTTATATACTGTTAACATTTGCAGTGTAAGTCTGTCTATACAACTGCATATGGAACTGAAATCAATGATTTAAAATAGCAACATGTTTATGCATAAATTTCAAACCAACAGTACTCCAGTAACTTATGACATATTTTGTTAAAGATAACATTTTCAGTAAAACTTAGTTTAACCAGGTACCTTTGGAAATGACTGACTTGAAGAGATTTAATAATCACCAAAACAGAAATGCTATCAATTACCAGTGTATCTTTTACTCAAAATCACAGAATCAAAGTGCACCTAATGTGCACCCACCGTTGAGTGCCATTTGGGTGGTGCAGTGGTTAGCATTGTCACCTCACAGTAGAAGGGTGTCTGGCTCGATTCTTGGCTGGGGTGCCTTCTGTCAGAGTCTGCATATCCTCCCTCTGTGTGGGTTTCCTCCCACATTCCAAAGACACACTTCTGAAGCCTGCTTTTCCAGTAAACGAATGTTAAATAAAATTTGCACCATACATAGTTAATTAAAATTTGAGTTTTTGGACATCTATTTGCTCACCTCCATGTAAATTTCCTTCATGTGCCCTAACACTCATCTGTTCTGTATAAACACCCAAAAGGTATTGATAAATGGCATTGTGTGTGGTATGTGCTCATTATCTTCCAGTGATCTGATAACATGACATCAGAGCCACTTTCAAATATTGATTTTGATACATTTACAGATCAGACCATTGCTAACTATGAACTAAGTGGTGCCACAGTGAGCATTTCTCTGTGCTTGTATTTTTCAGAGTTCATCTTGTGGATCATAATGGCTACTTTGAGGAGGCTGAGATATGGCTATGTGCCCAACTGGACCAATCTGGAGATCACCCAGATGTTGACTGTGTACACAGGTTTGGAGCAGAGGATGAAAGCCAGGCCCAGACACTTTGCCTCGATAGACATATGGAAGTGGATCATGAGGAAGCACCTAAGAAGGATAGGGATCTACCTCATTGGTGTGCAGGTCCACCACCACTATGATGACCTGCATTGGAGTTACACAGAGGCACTAGGAAGGAAGGAAGGTCGCTGAGGTGTGGAGGCAGTTAATTTATATAATAATATTTATAATATCCATAATTATGACCTATGTAGATGTATATATCGTTTACACCTTCTGAGCCACTGTCATAATGCATTGCTGACATCTATAGCACGTAGGCTGTGGATGACTGCTCACTTCGTAGTTTTCCATTATAGTTTCCACAGTATCACATACTCCATCATTATACGTTGAAAAAAACATACAGAAATTCTTTAATTCATTCCTTCAAATAAAGTACAGAGATACTTATTTAAGTCAAAAAGGAATATCTGCCCATGTACTCACACATATGTTTTCAGTTATGTGTTATTTCTTTATAATAAAATGTCTAGTAAGTGTTTGCAGCTTCCTTATTCATCCGTTCTCCACGGGAATTCTAATAAGCACCTGTAGTTCCTGTTTTTCAAAGTAAAACCTCTTCTGTCTGTTTGCTTGGTCTGTAAGGCACCTAGTCAGCATGTCTAACTTTTGGTGTGCTGTGAGTTCCAATCCACATAAGGGAAGCATATCTGTAATTGTTATTTTGTTTTTCCACCCATAGCAGTTCTTTGGAAAGTATATTCCAATAACTGATATTAGTGTTTATGTTGAGCATGGTTACGAATAACTGAGTTAGTTGTCAAATTCCTGTGAATATAGCCGTAATCCATAACACTCAGATAACATTGACTTTCTAACAACAGGGTTTGAAGAGCAGTACCTATTTGTTTAAGAAGCCCATATGCTGACTGTTAGCTTGGCTTCTAAGGAAATTAGACAGCATACCTACTTTTTTGCATGCTTTGGGTTCAAATCCACACAGGAAACATATATCTAAAACTGTTATCTTGGTTTAATCTGCCCATAGCATTTATTTAGAGAACCATATTCCATTTGTTGATATTAATGTATATTTTGAGCATGGTTTGAATAATTTGGTTATTCGTCAAATTCCTATGAACACATTTGTAATCCGTAGCAGTCCGTTAATATCAGCTATTTAACAGCAAGGTCAGAAAAGCTTGCTACCAACTGTCTGATCAGTGCTTTGGTTAATATTGTATACTTTGTAAAAGTGCTATCAAGTTCTATTTTATCATTAAATATTACATTGAATTCAAGAACGTCATCCTCAAGTTTTGAGGGAGTGGGATGGGCAGACTAACAGGTGAAATACAGAGCAGGAAAGATGCATGCATTTTGTCAGTGATGTGCACTTTACAAAGGAATATCATGATCCCATTGGCATAAGGTAGTGTTGTGTGCCATGGCTTGTTGATACTGATGTCATGTGGGGTCATATACAGGTATATCCTGTCTATGTGCAGTTATCTTTTTCTGACTGCATCAGACAGCAATGTAGCAATAATCTATACACAGTATTACAGATAATACATTTTTAATAGTAAATTATGTCATGTTTGGTGTATGTAAAATGCCCACATACATTACTTATTAACGTAAGTTTACACCTTCAGGAAAGAGTTGTACACATTAAATGAATGTACATGTGTCTGCACATAGACACATACTGACCCACAATTGTACCTTTGACATGAGAGCATTTACAGGATTACTGCTTATATGCCACAGTGGTGCAGCAGTAGCATTGTTGCCTCACAATAAGAGGTTCTCACATTCGAGTCTCGGCTGGAGTGCGGGGAGTGCCTTCTGTGTGGAGTCTGCATGTCCTCCCCGCGGTTGGCTGGGCATTTGAAAGACATGATAAATGGGGGTGCCTTTGTTGAAGGTTGAATGTCGAGCTGGCACCTCGGCGTTTGTTAAAATCTACTGCTAATCATTAGCGGATCGGAGTACTGGAGTTCTGTTGTGGCGACCCCTAACCGGGAAAAGCTGAAAGACAAACAACAACTGCTTATCTGCTGAGATGAGGACACTCACAGCAGTGTCCTCTGTTCACTAATGAGCAGGGTGGTTGACATATACATGTGCTAGTTTATTCGACATTTGCATGACAGTATATGTGTATGTGATTGAAATTCTTAGCTTGCTTAGCTATGCATGTTAATGTTACATTATTGTACATTACTGTGTATGTGTGTTTTATGCATGTCCAGTTCTGTGGACATCAGCAATCTGGCCATTTTACATACATTTTCCAGTTGGTTAAATGCATTTCTGTTTGGCTTCTGCAGCACCTTATGTGCTGTACACATGCATTTGCAGTGTGTTAACTTGCCTTGTCCTGCTTTATCCTGATGTAGGCCCAGGTTGTCCCCCTCCCTTCCACCTTCATGTTTAGCTATTATTTTTCACAGATATGTTTGCCTTTGTTGAAACTATTGACCATTGCCATATATTAGTCTGACGTAGTGAACATGTGCCAGATGTATGGCCATTTTACAATGGGGGACACTGCACACAAGTCGCTGGCTACTGCTTGCAATATATCCTTGTTCTCATTATACTTGTATGTTACCCAGTGTACTTTTTTCACATCCGTGTGCACAACCTGTTATATTTATTATGCCGTACTGCTGCATTTTTGAAAATATTCTTACATGTTATTGTGTATGTGTATCAGCCTTGCTTTCATGTACATTCTATTTAGGCCAATGACAAACATACATACATAAACATCTACAACTGTGTGTTGCGTTTGACATGGCATATGAGTGTAACATATATACATTGCATTACATGTTTGTTTAGGTTGTGGACACCTACTTATGTAGTACCCTTATTTGACACCGTTCTTGGATGTTTGCCTTTCACATGCATGGTTATAGGTTTGGTTCTGTCCTTTGCTGGAGTTATCTAGAATTGTTAGACCTGCATTTGCTCATTTGTGATATTGCTTGGCTTACACCAGCACTGCTGATGGACTAATAGGATATGTGTTTATTCATCTAATGTGTACAGTGATCATAATGTATTACCCTAGAACACACAATTATCATTGGTCATACACATCCAAGCATGACTGCCACACAGTTTGCAACATGTCATAATGTGATAGTGCATTGGTAGATATGTTTTTCTGCATTTCACCACTGCTGGTATGCATCCCTACCCTGTTTGTCAACTTTCTATCGCCCATGCTGTGCAGTGTGCCATCTGTGCAATGTACCTGTCCTTATTGTTTTTTTCCAACCTCTGTCTATCTTGTGATATTTGTTCTATGGGTATACCTGCTGTGATGTCCTTCTCCTTCTCTTTCCCTATATTTACATTTTCTTCTATTCTTAAGAAAAAAAAATAGGGCCTAGTCCAACCCCCCCCCCAAAAAAGAAAATTGCTTGTGCCCCTCTGAGTTTCCCTCAGATTTTCCTATTCCAACATCCCTCTTGTGTGTGTCCCTTTTCTTCACCCATACCCCACATCTTCTTTTGTATCTCCCACTTCCCTTGGGTATGTGCATCACTTGTATTCCCAACAAAAGTCCCGAACCTGTTGTTAGTAAGTGTTAGCTGTGGTGATGTCACCATTATTGCCCTTCACCTTTAGATTTTTTTTATTAGAAAATTTACAGATTCCATTTCTGCATTTACTGGAAAGATAGCTATCAATATATATTACAAACGTTATTGCGGCTTTGAAGCACATATTTTATGTTAGTGGATGAATTCCAGAAATATCTTTAGTTGACTATAACATTTCTAGGTGTACTTCAGAACATATATGTTACAAATGCCATGCAGCTTACATTGGGATATTTGCCTTTTTTTGATATCATAATGGAGTTATATTCTATAGTTGTTCTTAACCTTAATGGACAGATTCTGTTTTATATATGTCTGTATAACTATCAGGATGCTTGAATTGTGATCATCTTTCTGTAACTTTGTTAGTGTACAATGCGATTGGATAACCATTTCTCATTACTTATGGCTTACTTGTGCATTTCTTTAGTGCTCTGTTCATACTGCAGTACTCCATTGTGTGCTGAGCTATTCTGAGTTTCTTGTAGTGCATTTATGTATTACAAAGTTATCCACAAGTTTCTCGCTGATATCAGCAAAATAAGATGGATTCCACAAGCTTTACGAAATCTGGTCCCAGATCCCCATGATTGTATTTATTTTTTTCTTTTGAGTAGTGTTTCCCATTGATTTGACTGGCTATATTAGTCATCTAACTTTTAAGCTCAGTAGAGTTCTACATACTCTGCACAGGTTTTCATGATTAGAGTATCTAGTGAGTGGTCTTCTATTGTATTTCTGATTTTCAATATTCAATTCTGGATTTGTTTACTGAATTAGTTGTTGTGTCAGTTCAGGATTCGTTCCATAGTTTACATATGTTTTAGTTACTTTAATTTTAGTTTAGCTAGAATTACATCAAATTTTCTGGTAATGCTATTTCTAAAAAGATTTCAAGCCTGCATAAACTAAAGCACTGGTGATTTCCTGCTGGATGAAGAAAGTAAACCTATATATTTTTCTCTGTTTCTTACAAATAGAGCTGCTTTCTGTTTTACCTTTTCAATTTTGTTTTTTGTTTTAAGAAATCTGCTAGGCCTGGTGATTTTGCTCTATGTGAGAGCTAGACATGTGAATTATCTAGGCTGCAGAATTTCACATGTTTTTCATTGGTTAAATTGTTTCTTGACTGCACTTTTTAAGCTGCCATCTTACATTAAATAGGGATCCCCTGCACCCTTGTGGCAGAAGAGTGTAGATCCAGCCTTGTCTGAGCTGGGGATTGCTGGGGAAGGAAGGAAGGTTAAATGTGTGCTTTCCTATTGGTAGATTAGCTTAAAAGTATTTATTTTCACCTGTATTTAAGCCTCATGTTTGCGTGGGTTTGCACTCAGTTAACCGAAGCTGCTCTACATTTGACATCTTTTGCCAGAGGTCCAGTGTGTTTCTGTTGATATCCAAAGCATCCAAGGCCATAAACAAGAAAATAAGTATATCTTGTGATTCTACTGCACTTTTCAAACTGTATTTTAACTAACTGTTGCATTACTCTGATTTTTACTGTTTGCAACTCTGTCATTTTCTGCACTTGATTTCAGTTGTACTGTTAGCCTAGATAGCATAGTCTAGATTCAGATCTGCTGAATCTAGCCTGTTATTGATACCCTTGAGCTTTAAACAAGCCATCTTACATTAAGAAGCACTCCCCTGCACCCTTGTGGCAGAAGAGTTTAGACACAGCCATGAATACTGACTTGTATTTAAGCCTCACATTTGAGCATTGCTGCATGACATGCAGTGGGGGTTAGCAGTGCCTTGTATAGTTGCAAATGCCTTAAAACACAATTTTTCCCTAGACATCTGTCAGTGGAACCCTCCCAAGCTTAGCTGCTGCACTATAGGCAACTCAGCTGTTTACTGTGCAGCTTTGCCACACTTATCATCCCTAGTCTTCAATGAAACAAGCCCCATTGTTAGTCCTAGCAAAAACAAACTAGTCCAACTAGCCCACATCCTTTCCTGATAGTACATATGGTAAAAAAAGTGCTACAATGGATGGGCAGTTTCCCATCATTTCTCCAGCCAGCCTGAAAGACATGGGCATCTTGAGGCACTGTAGTAATTGCCTCATGTATACTGTCAACCACTTACTTCTAAACAATCAAATACCCTACGTGAGAGATGTAATTGCACTATGAATATGGAGTCAATTCTCTCACGTAACAACAAACCAGACATCAAACAGGTTTTCAGCACACACACTTCACTTCTCACACAAAATAAGGTCAGACCACATAAACCCACATATGCAAAGGTACTCACTAGAAGCCAACTAAAATATCAGACACCTCCCAAACATAAACCACTTGTACACACTGCTATGCAAATAGCAACCACTACACATAATAACACATACACCAGTGTTTCAGCAAGTAAGCCCCTAAGGCAAAACACCTCAAATCATAACATCTTAATCATAGGTGACTCCATAGAGAGACACACAGATGTCTCACTCACCAGGCTGGACAAAGAGAAGGTCACAGTCAGCTGCTTGTCAGGTGCCAGGATCCATTAAATCATGCATGCACTCAAGTCACTCAACAACTGGTACTGTTATAACTCTGTTTAGTCCATGTTGGGTTGAATGATGTGAGACATACCTGTCTGGACTATATGAAGAGAAATATGACGGAATTATCAGATAATGTGTCCCAGGCAGGTATGTCCCTAGCCCTAAGCAGCATTCTACCTTCACCCAGAATGATGCCACAATATAAAGAAAAAATGATCAATTTCAACAATTAGCTTAGCTTCTGGTGGTAGTCCAGGGAGATCCAGTATCTGTCAGCCTCGGAAGACATGGTTGACATTCCATGCTGCTTTGCCAGAGATGGTCTATACCTGTCTCCTCTAGGCTTTCAGATACTGGCAAAGGCATTTGCCTTCCCCATAGTGCTTTTTTAAAGCAATGTCAAAACAAAATTTCTGATATAACAAAATCCACTCAAGACAAACTTAAAGTTTTACTGATTAATGCAATTAATGCTAGGAGTCTGAATGGTTAGCTGCACTCCCTGAAACACTCCTCATCTTAGAAGATGCTGACATCAGTGTGGTCACTGAGACATGGTTCAAGGCCATGGAGAGCACCCCAGCCATACAAGGCTACAATGACTTCCACATATTCAGATGTCAAAATGAGCATGAAAGAACCAAAGGTGGAGGTGTATTCACCTTCATTAAGGCCAGGTACACCTCAAGACTGATCAAACAGTATGACTCTCTCAAACTACTCCACGTCCAATTAACTACAGGCAAAGTACACTGTCTAATCATTGCTAGCTATAGGTCGCCCACCATGACCAAGAAAAGCACACCACCTACATGGACTTACTGGAGTCACTCACCATACAGCCCAACACCTTAGTCATGGGAGATTTAGCTATCCATCCATTGAGTGAGAGACGTACACAAGCACAAACATGTTCATCCAGAGGTTCCTGGACTTTGTCAACACAAATGAAATGGAACAGTTACTCTGCACCAATGCAAGGAGCTCAAATGTCCTAAACATAGTACTCATCAACATGGGGGTTCACTGCATTCACCCCTGTGTGGTGCCTTCCTTGGTAAAGTTAGACCATATATCAGCCTCATTCAGACTAACTATTGGACCTCACATCCCCACCAGAGCAAAAAACCTAAAAATTTTTCCAAAGCAAACTGCAGCCTACTAAGCAATGGTATAAAAAGTTTTACACCCTCCCATCGCAATCACAGATGATACTATGCAGAGGTGTACACAAATGCCCTGTATAAACACTTAAACATAGACTCAACTGTACCTGACCAGATCAAAACCAGGTCCTTCCAAAAAAACAAGCTACCGTGGAGGTCCTCAAGTATAAACAGGTTATAAAACAAGAAGAAGAAACTGATGTCTAAGAACAAGAGGGAGCTGTCACAGCAGAGGAAGAATTCCCTCCACAGCTTGAACAATCTAATCAGAAATCTTGCAGAGTCCTCTAAAGTGAATTACAGAGCTAAAATAGTAACCCTAGCTAAAGATAATCAGAAGGCTTTGTTTAACTACATCTAAAATCTAAAAAGGAAAGCCCACCATTGTGCCAAACTGGTACTGGAGGCATACCTCTCAACTGTACAGATTTTCACAGAATGCCCAGATTTTTGCCTCATATTTTTTGTCCGTTTTGCATAAAATTGTGGTTTTCTGGCAAACTAGTGGCAAATCATTAAAGACTGAATTTTAAAAAATAATGACAGACATTTGAGTTTGATTTCATACTATTCAAAAAATGTATGCTAATGTAAAACCTATTTTATCAAATTTCTAATTTTGTAAGAGCAATATTTAAAAAAATTCCCTATTTTTGGGTCTTTGTTCCACTTTTATTTATAGCTTTGTCCAGATTTCTTGCTTTAATAGGTTTAGAGGTATGACTGGAGGAAATTGCCAACCTGCTAGCTGACAGATTTGATGCAAACTTCACCCCACCGTCCCCACCAGCCATACCCCAAAGCATACCTGACACCAGTCCTCTGCCTAGTATCTGTAGAAATCAGCTCATATCTAAGCTCTACAAGGCCAAAGCCATGGCTTCAATGGGATCAGGTAACATCACAAATTGCTTACTAAGCAATCTAAAACAGGACCAAGAGGACCATTTGGCATTTTCTTTAACCATAACCTGAAAACTGGCTTTGTTCCAGTAGAGTGGAGAACAGTAACAGTAATCCCATTGCACAAAGAGGGGCCATCAACCAACCCTGGGAACTATAGACTCATAAGTCTAACCAGCGTCATCTGCAAGGCCATGGAAGGAATCATTATGGACCTTATCAACATGGACATAGGTGACCTTCGAACTCTAGACCCAACCCAGTCTGGCTTTGTTAAGGGTAGATTATGCTTATTAAATCACGTAGATTTCATTGAGAAATTCACCAAAGCCCTGGGTGAAGGTAAGACCATGCATACTGCCTACCCTAACCAAGCCAAGGCTTTTGCACACTCCCCCACTCAGGTATCATTAAGAAACTCTCCCAACTGGGGATCAACCCTTACATCATTTAATGGGTGGCCAATTGATTCACTGACAGAACACATACTGCCAAAGTTGGTGACTCCACTTTTACCAGTAGACCAGTCACCCATGGTGTACCACAGGGTTCTGTGCTAGGCCCTTTACTGATAGGAATCTATTCTCGGATATCCAGGCTAAAGTAGATGGCCTGTGGCCTATCAAGTTGCTGATGATTACAAATTGGGTGCAATCATTAAGTCCCCCAATAATGTTAGCATATTACAGGAGGGGCTAACACAGGCAAATGACTGGTGCTAAAATCAGGTCTAAAACTAAACACAAAAAAGTGCATTATTATCCCCTTTGGCAAAGTGGAATTCCCTGCTAATTACAATATTCACAGTACCTCCCTAAGTCCAAACCAGTGGTGTGAGATCTGAGAACACAGGTTGATAACAATATGAACTTTGACCACCAAGTTTCCACAGTGGTAAGGAATGCCTTTCTACATTGTGCTTCTCATAAGTAAAGGCATGGTATCCAGATCTAAGGATTTTATAACTCCACTGTACTTGACCCTCATCAGTCCATTAATAGAGGACAATAATCCCTTTTTCATGTACCTCACCAGTCACCTGCAGCAGCTGGCGAGACCACAGAGGTTTCTCACCAAGAAAATAAAGGGCTTCCAAGTTCCAAACCATGACATACGTGGATAGACTGAAAGCCCTATCACTGTGCTCTTCATCTTATAGGCTGCTGAGAGGCAACTTGTGCCTGGCCTACAGGACAGTCTCTGACCTTTCCTTGATGGAAATGCTGAACATCCGCAAGTCAAATGGCAGAAGAGTCATTCAATGTATGGATCTTAACCTAGCCTGTGACATAAACAGAATATGCTGGAGAGACAGATATATCTCCCAGAGATTGTTGCTTCTCTGGAATAAACTTCCAACTCACATGAAGCAGAGCTCCTCACTGACCCTATTCAAGCGCAACCTAGACAAATGGATGGGAGACTGTAAATTCACCCAGGGATGGCACCCATCTCCCTCATGGACAGGGGTAGTTGGTGTTAATCACAGATTGACTCTGCAAGTTATGTCCATCTAACCAAGGAAAATTGAGACAACTAGGGATTAACATGGCTAGGCTTATAAGGGATCTGGGGCCACTAGCATATTAACCTCCTATGAACCTGTAAATTGCTGGTAGTGACCCATGTTTTATTTTATATATTATTCTTTATTTTACCCATTTTCATTTTAGAAATTATTAATTTCATTTGGGCGGGGGGGGGTTCTCAGAAGTGTGGTATTTTGGAATTAGCGGTGGTGGTGCTGCGGTAGCATTGTCATCTCACAGTAAGGCGTTGTCCGGTTCGATTCACAGCTAGAGCGTCTTCTGCGTGTAGACATGCGTGAATGGGCATACCTTTGTTGAAGGTTGTGTGTCAGGGCTGGTAACTCGGCATGTAAAAATCAACTACCAATCATTAGCGGACCGGAGTTCCGCTGTGGCGACCCCTAACCGGGAAAAGCCGAAAGACACAAACGTAAATAGATTTAGTGTGTATAAAGTCAGTAGTTATTTTTATTTCATTCTTTTCATCTTTTCACACTAAAGACAACAGGAATACAATCTGTGCTTTATATTTTTTTTACTTTTTTCTTTCAATATACATGCAGGTTTGGGCTTGGGAAGATGTTTCACATGAGAATGGCTGTTTTGCTGTCGTGCATATCACTATGGTTTTTGTTTGTAATATATGAGCTTTCATTGTAATTTTTAATTAACAAAGTAAACGTGAGCTGTGGATGAATTTGAGAAGTTTTGTGGACATATCAAGGATGTAGATAGGCTTGAGACAATGCATCACAAATATAGATAACATTTTTGTTGCTGTACCATGGGTGTAGATAAACACGCCAGCACTGTGGCATAGAAGAAGAAAGCCCTAACTATAGCCCTGGGTAACCCAGGTTCTAGTACCAGCTCTAGCATCAGAGAAACTGGTAGAGAGTGATGGGCTTGCTCATCCCAGGGGAGGAGGTCACAGGGGTGTTCCCCACATGAGATCCCTGATGGAGGCTAGGAACATAGAGGGGTGCATGGTCCAAGGAGTTGACAGGAAGGACATTGTCTGACAAGTTGTGGAGGTGGGGTGATATGTCAACACATCCCCACTACATGTCCACCATTCGAACATACTGGTGAATGCATGTAAGGGAGAATAAGCATAAGTCATAACTAAAAACCTATCCATGACAGTAAATGATGTGCAGCACTGGGGTGCTCTATGCTCCTCATTGGCCCCATCCCTAATAGATTAAGTCTAAGGGAATTTTGGAGGGGTAGGCAGGAGTGATGAAAGATGGTGGCACTGGGATGCATTGGTGGTTGGCAATGTGGAAGAAAAAAATGAGTAGAAATAAACTAAACATATCTTCCTATTATACCAGATATGTGTTTTTATCACCCCTGTTATCTGGGGGTCGACTGTTAAGCAATACATATATATGTGTATCATAGCAATTCGTTATAAACAGTGGGTACTGTGCCTTTAAATCTGTGCTGCAGTGTGAAGTGTGAGAACATTCCTACAACAGTTGTAAAATACTCTGTATTACTTAGCGATGAGCTCTTAGTTATGAATTAGTACACTGTAAAGTCTTCATCTGGAGGATCATCTGTAATAAAGAACCTGGAAGTGGGCAGTAAGTCATCTCAGTCAGAGCTATCATGAAATGTAGAAAGGTGAATACCCATGACAGAGAGCTGGAATTTAGGCCAGGGAAAAGCCTATAATCTGAATATCCTGCAGCAGCCTGTTTCCTGGAGAAATTCCATGGACTGTGTCCAGATAACAGAAATCAACTGTTTTATACAACCATAAGTCAAGGAGCTTTTTTTTGTTTGTTTTTTCTTGTTTTTTTTTTTTTTTAATCTTGGTACTGAAATATCAAAATGTGCTGTTATTTTTAAACTGTATAGTAAAAGTTCTATTGTTTTTATTTCCAGATATCTGGTGTATCTGGAAGAGCCTGGCAGCCTGGTATAGCATACAGTATTCCTACTGAAATGATGTCACTCAACCCACTAAAAAATCCAGACTGAAAATACATGAGAAGAGCAAATATCAAACATTGCTCTCTCCTTTAAACTTCTTTTTGCAGGAGGGGCAAACCCCCCAATGTGGGGATAAGCTTCCCATATTCCCTAAACTTGTATATGCTAACTATGACATTGCCATACCTGAGAGAAAAGGAAATATTCCAAGAAATGCCCGTCTTGGACTTAGTATAGGTAAGTCCATTTTTAGGCCATTCATTCTCTTCATTATGGTACTTCTTATACTGGGTCCTAACATTTCAAACGGTTACCAGCAGGCATGCATGGAATATCCTAGTGCAGACAATAACCATTGATGGAGAACATGAGACAGTAAACAATAATAACTGCATAATTATCTAGGACATATTGAGTTATAATATAGCAATAACGCACGCCTGGGTGTGGGTAATGCTGGATTTACCCACTGTTGGCGTGGTTTGGTCCCGAGGGCAAAGCTCGAGGAACCAAACAAAGTGAACCGTGGGTAAATTCAGCATTACCCACACCCAGAAGTGGGTTATTGCTATTATACAATGACATTATTTAAGAAAAAAATAATTACTTTTCTTAAATAATGGCATTGTATAATGCCTCCTTGCTGCCCTTCCGCAGCTGTCTGGTATTCCGCGGCAGTTCTGATGTACTGCGCATGCGTATGCCTATGCAGTACATCATAGCTGTGGGCAAAAGAAACGGAGAAAGCAAGATCTCCATTGCTTTTCTCTGTTTTGCTATGTTAAATGGGTTTAACATAGCGAGACAGCTTTAAAAAAAAACAACGGAGATCTCCAGTTTTGAAAAAAAGCAACGGAGAAAGCAAGATCTCCGTTGCTTTTTACAAACTGTTTCGCTATGTTAAATGGGTTTAACATAGCGAGACAGCTTTAAAATAAGCAATGGAGATCTCCGTTGCTTATTTTAAAGCTGTCTCGCTATGTTAAACCCATTTAACATAGCAAGACAGGTTTAAAAAAACAAATCAATGGAGAAAGCAAGATCTCCGTTGCTTTTTACAAACTGTTTCGCTATGTTAAATGGATTTAACATAGCGAGACAGCTTTAAAATATGCACCGGAGATCTCCGTTGCTTATTTTAAAGCTGTCTCGCTATGTTAAACCCATTTAACATAGCGAGACAGCTTTAAAAAAAGCTAAGGAGATCTCCATTGCTTTTTTTAAACCTGTGTCGCTATGTTAAACTCCTTTAACATAGCGAGACAGTGTTTTAAAAAAGATTTATACTAATGGAAAGAGACCGGGCGACCAGACCTTTTTCCATTAGTATAAGTCGATTTACAACGTGCACGCTGGCCAATCAGTGTGCACGTTTTGGAATATTAATGGGGGGGGTCATGGTATAATAAGCAAGAAACTATGACCAAGTAAAAACCATGTCAGTAATTTTCTCCACCAGAGTGCTGTTGCTTCCAAATTTTAAACTGACTAAATCTTGCATGTCTAATTCCTCCATTTGTTTCACAGTTAGATGTCAGACTTTAAGCAAAATCAGTCTCTGATGGAAATACAACCTGCTTTTAAAAGTGAATCACAGGATGGTAAAAATTAAAGTACCATAATGACATATATAATAAAGGTTCTTTACACTATAAATTTCTTCATTTTACAGACTGTGTGATGTTTCCCTTAAGCAGTGCAGTGAAACTGTTTACTATGCTAACCCGTAAATGCAGCACTTGAAGGGCATGAGGACCTCTTGCACTGCTTTCCTTCAGAACTCTGATGAATGCATGTATTATAGGTACATTAAAATGCTCTCAACCTGATTGGATTTGCTGAAAGGGGTTGAAGGGCAAACAGATAGATAAATGGAGAATAAAAGAAAAATGCCTGAAAAGTAATATTCTAACATCTGCATTATTCATGAAACAAGAAAAGCGAACGTGTTTGCATTTATTTTTACTGCAGATGCACATTTGCTTAAAGTACTACTTCCCAGGGCTGTTAGGAAAGAAAAGCATTTATGCACCACAGTGTTTTTTTGGAAAAAAGCAAATATAATATATTCAGAAATAATTTAAAAAGATGATGAATGAATTCTTTAAAAGGCTAGTTTTGGAATTATGCTGTATTATCCTTGGCCAAATGTTGAAGCTCTAAGTGCATTTTCTTTCCTGCAAAACCTACAGTAAATAGCTAATAAACATTATCAGCAGAAATGGCAGTATAATATGATTATTTGAGCTCCCCTTATCTCACTTTGTCACATTTCAAGAATACAATGTATTGTATCAGATGAAGCTTGAATAATGAGACACACAGCCATGTGCCATTTGTCAGAGTCTTACTTTTTATTTATTAATGCATTTATTTAAAGTTTAATGTTATTTACTTTCTTTTTTAAATAGTAGCAAGCCTGAACTGCTGAAACAGATAATAAGTGAAGCAATTATTGCACATCTTGCAATGAGCAGCTCTTCATATATCTTTACTTATTTGTGTGTACTAGGTAAACTCCAGTAACCTGCTTATTATCAGGGATAAATTCACCTCACAAAGACAGTATGCTTTTGCATGTAACTCTATGAAGTGTATAGAATCGCAAGCTTTCATAGGTACGTTAAAAATAGAAAGAAGTGGTTATATGTTGCGGTACATATAAACAGAAGTGATCCAAAATAGTGGAAGTGGCTGCAAACGGACAGACAGGTTACAGACTCCTATGGGAAAGAGGGTTGGAGGTATCATTTCTAGTAGTAACTTCAGCGTGTACTGACAAATGGAAATTATTGCAATCTCTAATGATTAGTTTATGAAATTAAAAGATGAAATGGAAATATATTAGTACTAGGCATAACAGAAAGGAAGTCTTTATGTGTGGGATGTAATTCATCTCAGTCCAGAGAGGACAGCAGTATCCAAAAGTGGGAAGGAAAGGGATGCAGCCAGGATAATACTTTTAAACTAAAGAGAAATCTGAAGCAATATATGTACATGAGTATTTGAGCATTAAACATAAGGGAATTAGCTGCTGATGTGGCAAAAAAATGAGGGATGAATGCCAGGACCAATGAATATAAGATGAATGGGCTTACATTAATTACCGAGCTGTTGGTGGAGCAAGTAGATAAAGAAAAAAAAAGAATGATGTGGAACGTTTCCACTGTGAACAGACAAAAGTCAATGCTCCTAGGATCACAATCCCTAAACTGCATTTGGTGAAAAAAAAACACTTTTTTAAGTTTTTTTTTTCTTTGCAAGGGAGCAAGTTCCCCTGTGCCCCTGATATGAGGATGCAAACCCCATAGTTGAATCACTTACAAATGCCTTCTACCAGCACCTGCAGGACTGCATGGATAAGGCAATCCCAAGCAAAACAAAGACTCTTTGTACCAAAGGCAAGCGTCCAGTCTGGTGGACCCCAGCCATAAACAAACTCTACAACAAAAGGAGGAAGCTACTACAAGATAGAGCAAAATCCTTAAAAGGTAAGACACCCTTGATCACTATAAGTAAAAACTAAGAGCTCTAATAAAATCATCCAAAGCAAATTTCGAGAAAAATAGCTAAAGACTCAAAAGACAATCATAAGGCCTTCTTTAGCTATGTTAGAAACCTAGGAGGAAACTCCCAGATATGCTCAGAACTAGTTCAAAATGATGTGAAGATTACTAATCCTACAGACATTGCCAACATACTGGCTGACAGGTTCAGTGCAAACTTCTCCCTCCCTCCCTCCCAAAAGGAGAGATATCTATACCAAACGATTGCAGCCCCCAAACATCTCCAGCACCCAAGTGAGAACTGCTCTCTCCAAAGCGAAAAACACAGCATCCATGGGACCTGATGGTGTCCCCGGCTGTGTGCTCCACGAACTCAATGAATTAAACCCACAGCTAGGACAGCTGTTTAATCAAAGTCTTACCTCTGGATTCCAGGAGTGGCGCACTGCAACTGTGGTCCCACTTCACAAAGGCGGTGCCTCCACCGACCCTGGAAATTACTGGCCCATTAGCTTGACAAGCCTTATCTGCAAAGCCATGGAGAGGATCATAATGGACCTCATAAATAAAGACATAGGGAATTTGCAGACTTTGGATCCAACCCAGTTTGGCTTTGTCAAAGGCAGATCATGCCTTTTAAACTTGGTTGACTTTTTCAAACAGTCACCAAAGCCATTGATGAGGAAAGGCAGTCCATACAGCCTACCTCGATCTGGCTAAGGCCTTCGATACAATACCCCACTCGGGTATCATTGAAAAACTCATCAGCTTAAATGTTAACCCATACATCACAAGATGGGTTGCAAACTGGCTGAGTGACAAAACCCACAGGGTCAGAGTTGCTGGCCATGTCAGACTCAAAGCCTGTCACAAGTGGTGTCCCACAGGCTCAGTCCTGGGCCACTCTTGTTTGGCATCTACTTTTCAGTACAAGCAAACACAGGAGGGTTATGGCTGACAAAGTTTGCAGATGACTGCAAACTGGGCGCCATAGAAAACACATCTGACACAGATATCCTTCAGAAGGGTCTCACAGAAGCGGATAACTGGTGCCAGAGCCACGAGTTAAATGCCAAAAATGCATAGTCATACCCTTAAAACAAGGTTACCCTAGCTACCAAATAGGTGGCAATCCACTGAGCACAGAAGAAGTTATCAGGGACCTGGGGACCCAGGTTGATAGTAGTCTGTCATTCGACACCCATGTAGCTAAAGTAGTTAGGAAGACCTTCTACATTGCCCACCTTATCATGAAGGGATTCTCATCTAGATCAAGGGAGGTCATAGTCTCCCATTACTCATCACTCATCAGACCAATGATTGAGTACAATGCCCCATTCGGAATGTATCTGACCCGACACTTGCAGCAGCTGGAGAGGCCACAAAAGTTCCTCACCAAAAGGATAAAGGGTCTCAAAATCTATCCTATGCTGCCCGACTGAAAGAACTCCAGCTCTATTCAGTCTCAGAGGTGACCTTTGCCTAACATACAAGGCCATGTCAAACCCAGATTTGATGAATATGCTTCACCTCAAAAAATCTAGATCCATCAGAGCCACAAGGGCGGGAGACTTAAACCTCGACACGGCTATTAATAGGACGTGCTGGAGAGATAGATTCCCTATGCTGTGGAACAAAATCCCGGTACATGTGAGGCAGAGCACCTCGCTGGCCTTGTTCAAGAGAAATCTTGACCAATGGATGGGAGATCGCAGATATACCCCAGGGATTACCTCAGTGTCACTGCTCGACAGAGGCACAGCAAAATAATGGGTATAGTTCCCCATACTAAAGGGGTGGCGTAAGCCACAAAACGATGGGCTAGGCTTGTAAATGCCCTCGGGCAGATAGCCTAGTATGAACCTATGAACCTATGAACCTATGAACTCAAAGAAGGGGGAGTTCCCTGAAAAAGGGCATCACTGCAATCAGAACATGTCAGTAATTTCCTGTGGAAGAACGTAGATCAGCAGTGGGTTGAACCTCAAACAAGTGAAGCTCAAGATCTCAATCTTCATCTACCAGTAGGCTACTCCATGGAACATGTGACCCATGATGTGCAATAAAATTCACATGAAGACCAATCATGGAGAGGGAGGTGGGACTATGGGGGTGTTGTCACTCATATAAGTAAGTCACATGCTCTACATGTCCCTGTTGCATACCAGGTATTTTGAAATTTTTGGATTTGCACAGAGGGTAGACAGTGGAGCTTAATAAAGATAACCCCCTGGATGATAAATGCACAGTGATTATGGTCTTACTCTATAATGGGGAATGAACAGGTGATAGCAGCTGGAGCAGGGACTTTATGGTTGACAGTTGTGCAGAGAAAAAATGCAGCAAACAATATGAGGGAATTAGTGACACATATCAATTTGGTAAGGCAGAGTTAGCCGGATCGTAATGTACATGGTGAGTTTTATTGCATAGTGGTGGGATTGGAGAAGAGGATGACTGAAATACAAAATATGGGATTGCAAGGTATTACATAAATTTGGAAAAGTGAAAGGAGTGGGTACAGCATGAATTTACAAGTATACGTACATATATATTGAAATATATATATATATATATATATATATATA
The DNA here is from genome assembly GCF_019279795.1 of Protopterus annectens. NCBI lineage: Eukaryota > Metazoa > Chordata > Ceratodontiformes > Protopteridae > Protopterus > Protopterus annectens. The sequence continues at coordinate 498,196,465 of NC_056735.1, read as the reverse complement.
TATATATATATATATATTTTTTTTTTTTTTTTTTTTTTACAATGGTGAAGGAAGCAAATCTGAGGCATTATAGTTATAGATTAATATTAAATGTGCAATAAGGGTTAAAGAAGAAATAAATAAAAATGAAGAGCCAGTAAGGGAAGGTACAAAAAGAATAAAATGCTTTATGTAATATTGACTAAGACAGAGGGAGAGTTAGGAATGTTTGGGTAAAGACACCTCTGCCAAGCAAAGAACAAACTAGGAGCAAGCAGATATATTAAACAAATGTTTCATATGGTCTTCAGAAATAAGAAGGTTGCATGGAAAATTGCTGGAACAGAGTCAATGCAAGAAGGCTAGAGCAGCGGACTGATAGGATAGTTCAAAGAAAAATGGTGTAGAGAAAATTGTTAGCACTAACCATAGATACAAGATAGATTCTGGCAGGTGTGACAGACGAACTTTAAACTAAGATCTTCAAATAATCACTGGCTGAGGCATATTTACAAGAGGGCAAGAAGACTGCAAGTGTGGTAGTAGCACAGAAAGAGGTGATTCCTGACAAGTACAGGCATGAAAGCCCATCAGCAGTATCAGTGAAAGTCAGGGAGAAAATTTTACTGGCCAATCAGGTTACTTTCCTGGACATGGCTGTGGTGAATACGTATTTTAAGAAGAGGGTGGAGCATAGGGTGACGTACAAGAGTGGAGGAAGATGCTCACAAGTTGATTATATACTATGTAGGAGGGCCAGTCTTAAGGAGATTGGAGACTGTAAAGTGGTGGCAGGGGAAAGTGTAGTTAAGCAGCATAGATTGGTGGTATGTAGAATGACGTTGGTGATCAAGAAGAGGAGGAGGAATGTGAAAGCTGTGCCAAGGATTAAATGGTGGAAGTTAAAAAGGGTGATTGTGAAGTGGAGTTTAGGGAAGAGTTAAGACAGGCACTGGGAGGCAGTGGAGAGTTACCGAATAGCTGGGTAACTACAGCAGAACTAGTAAGGGTGACTGCTAGAAAGGTGCTTGGTGTGACATCTGGACAGAGGAAGGAGGACAAGGAGACCTGGTGGTGGAATGAGGAAGTACAGGAGAGTATACAGAGGAAGAGGCTGGCGAAGAAGAAGTGGGATTGTCAAAGAGATGAAGAAAGTAGACATGAGTATAAGGAGATGAGGCGCATGGCAAAGAGAGAGGTGGCAAAAGCTAAGGATAGGGCATGGAGAGTTGTACGAGAGATTGGACACTAAAGAGGGAGAAAAGGACCTGTACCGATTAGCTAGACAGAGGGACAGAGCTGGGAAAGATGTGCAGCATGTAAGGGTGATAAAGGATAGTGAGGGAAAGGTACTCACAAGAGAGGAGAGTGTGTTGAGTAGATGGAAAGAGTATTTTGAGAGGCTGATGAATGAAGAGAATGAGAGAGAGAGAAGGTTGGATGATGTGGGGATAGTGAATCAGGAAGTGAAACAGATTAGCAAGGAGGAAGTAAGGGCAGCTATGAAGAGGATGAAGAATGGAAAGGCTGTTGGCCCAGATGACATACCAATGGAAGCATGGAGGTGCTTAGGAGAAATGGCAGTGGAATTTCTAACTAGATTGTTTAATGAAATTTTGGAAAGTCAGAGGATGCCTGAGGAGTGGAGAAAAGTGTTTTGGTGCCTATCTTTAAGAATAAGGGTGATGTGCAGAGCTGCAGTAACTACAGAGGATAAAACTGATTAGTCACAGCTTGAAGTTATGGGAAAGAGTAGTGGAAGCAAGGTTAAGAAGGGAGGTGATGATTAGTGATCAGCAGTATGGTTTCATGCCAGGAAAGAGCACTACAGATGCAATGTTTGCTCTGAGAGTGTTGATGGAGAAATACAGAGAAGGTCAGAAGGACTTGCACTGTGTCTTTGTAGACTTGGAGAAAGCATATGACAGGGTGCCTAGAGAAGAGTTGTGGTATTGTATGAGGAAGTCGGGAGTGGCAGAGAAGTAAAAGTGGTACAGGATATGTACGAGGGTAGTGTGACAGTGGTGAGGACTGCAGTGGGAGTGACAGATCCGTTTAAGGTGGAGGTGGGATTACATCAAGGATCAGCTCTGAGTCCTTTCTTATTTGCAGTGGTGATGGACAGGTTGACAGATGAGATCAGACAGGAGGCCCCGTGGACTATGATGTTTGCAGATGACATTGTGATCTGTAGTGAGAGTAGGAATCAGGTTGAGGAGACTCTGGAGAGGTGGAGATATGCTCTAGAGAGCAGAGGAATGAGGGTCAGCAGGGCTAAGACAGAATATATGTGTGTAAATGAGAAGGAGGGTAGAGGAATGGTGAGGATGCAGGGAGTAGAGTTGGTAAAGGTGGACGAGTTTAAGTACTTGGGATCAACAGTTCAGAGTAATGGTGAATGTGGAAGAGAGGTGAAGAAGAGAGTACAGGCAGGGTGGAATGGGTGGAGAAGAGTGTCAGGAGTGATTTGTGACAGACGGGTATCCGTAAGAGTGAAAGGAAGGTCTACAAGAGTGTAGTGAGACCAGCTATGTTATATGGGTTGGAGACAGTGGCATTGACAAAAGGCAGGAGTCAGAGCTGGATGTGGCAGAGTTAAAGATGTTAAGATTTGCAATCGGTGTGACTAGGATGGATAGGATTAGGAATCGGTATATTAGAGGGTCAGCTAATGTTGGACAGTTTGGAGACAAAGCAAGAGAGACGAGATTGCGTTGGTTTGGACATGTGCTGAGGAGGGATGATGGGTATATTGGGAAAAGATGCTAAGGATGGAGCTGCCAGGTAAGAGGAATAGAGGAAGGCCTAAGATAAGGTTTATGGACGTGGTGAGAGAGGACATGCAGGCAGTTGGTGTGACAGAGCAAGATGCAGAGGATAGGAAGAAATGGAAAGAGATGATCCGCTGTGGCGACCCCTAACGGGAAAAGCCGAAAGAGAATGAATCAGGTTACTTTCCTAAAAGGCAAACATCTTGAGAATAACAATTAACATAATGTAAGGGTAAAAAGGAACTGCAAGGCAAATCAGATTTATTTTTTTACAGACATAAAAAAAATATGTAGATCACTTTTTGTAGATGTGGTTTATGTAAACGTCAGTAAGACATTGAGTTTGGTTTTGTGTAAGTGGTTGTTGGAAAATTAGAACTGTGAGGGTCAGGGGGACAAGGTTAGAAAAATGAAGTGATACCTGATTAGAAGATTAGATAAAATAAGTATGGTGGAAAGTCAATAGTGTTGTCAGAAATGAAGAAAGTCAATCTTCTTCTTCCCAGTTAGGGGTCACCACAGCAGATCACCTGTCTGCTCATGATTGGCAGTGGAGTTTTTATGGTGTTGAGTTACCAGCCCAGCACCCAACCTTCCACAGAAGGCACACACACAGGGCCAATTTAGAATGTCCAATCCACCTACAGCATGTCTTTGGGAGGAAAGCGGAGCACCCCCATGCAACCACAGGTAGGACATGCAGACTCTGCACAGAAGGCACCCCAGCCGAGGATCAAACCAGAAAACCTCTTGCTGTGAGGTGGCAATGCTAACTGCTGCACCATCACAGCCACCCCCAGAAATGAGAAAAGTCAATAGTGCTGTATACTACGTGTTCAGTTGTAGGTTCAATTTTTATTGGTTTGCAAGTTTGGGACATAGCAAAGTATGTGATTGCTGTTGTATTGTTTGTTTGCTATGGATTAGTACTTTGACTGTGTGAAATACCTACTGTATTAAGACAGGGATGGTGTAATTTAGCTAAGATTGAAGGTAATTAGACAGCGATTTGTCTGCAACTGGAATATGAGTGTATTGAGAGTTGCAATTGGTTTTGCATGCCTGGATCATGCCATTTATGACATTCATAAGGAATCACAAGCGCAGTCCTGAAAAGCCAATCAGTAGTGACAGAAAATAGAACAAGCCAACAAAGTACTACCAGCTGTTTTTAATTACGTTCAAGAAAATCTGTGCTATGGAGAATTTGTTGAGTATTAACTTTTGTGTATCTTTTTAAAGTTGATGACATCAAAAAATGAGCAGTATCAAAAGTTGTGTTTTGGAATGCATCAGTACAATATGCAGCTTGTCTGTCATCTGTGGCAGAGGAGTAAGGAGGTGTTAAGAAGTTGCTTTCTGTGGTCCTTTGGTCCAGGGTTTGATTCTTTCAGTTTCAATTGCCTAACTGTGTGACTCTGAGGAAGTCACTTAACCAGACAATGCTCCTGGGCAGAGTCTATTAAGGGTCCATGGAAATCACTGCTCTACCCTGGTAAACAAATAAAAAAGCTTTCTTTTTTATAACATTTTGAAAACCTCCCCATTGCAATTTAAACACTGCAGTCAACATCATTTAATAGAGCTAATTTCAGATTTATGAAATTCTAATTTTCTCATGCTGCTTTTTTATTTAGGAATGAATAAGGACTGAAAGGTATTATTGACTATGCTTCTGTTTTTTTTTTTCTTTCTTCACTTGTGCTTTTCCCATCTGCTACACAGAATCATATACTGCTAACAATGGATTGTTTCGCCTTTTAACAGCTGCTTGCAGTAGAGTTCCAATTTACCATCCGAGTTTCCCAACATTCTGTAAACAAGCAGCAGTAAACATTGACAGAGGCCATTGTCTAAGCCATGGAGTCAGTGTCATTATACCCTACTTCTAAAATAGCTCAGAAATGGCCATTTAGTTAGCCAAATGGAGCCTTTCTAGTGGTGGTAAGCTGCAATAGTCATACATGGATGACACAGGATCTGCCTATGACCATTGTAGTTTACTCATAAGGATGAACCGTGAGAAAGGAAAATCATCCCAAGAGAAGGTAAATTGTGCTTGACTAATTGTTGAGTTATGATTATTAATAGTGTACACTGGAGTTATTTTAAAAATAAATGTCTTTTTTAAATAACTCCAATATATAGTTATATATTTTTTCTGTAGCTGTGTCAAACTGGTTACGTCATCCAAACATTTACTTTTACATTTACATTGCAACCTAGATAATTGAATGGGAGACCCCAAATTAGCCCCTGGGGTGGCACCCATGTTGCCGGTGTCGATCACAGACCTGCTCTGTTCTTAAATTCATTCTGTGAACTACCCAAAAAGAACAAATGAGATACTTGGAATTCACATGGCTTGGCTTGTAAAGGCTGTAGGCTGCTAGCCTAGTAACCTCCTATAAACTTATGAACCTATTTATTTTATTTATTTTATTTATTTTACATTTGTTGACCGGGCTAGTCTGGCTGGATACATGTCCATTTTCAGCAGAGGCCCGAGGAGAAAAGCTCCACTAAATACTAAGGCCCGAGGAGAAAAGCTCCACTAAATACTAAGTACATTACAAAAAAATCACAAGTGTTTAGAAGTAAAAAATTAGAAAATCATAACATAACCTATGAACTTCATTCAGCAGAGATGTCAATGTTATGTATTGCTTGTGCTCTACCCCTTCATGAAAAGACACAGAGATGGTACAGTGACAGAATATAATTGCTGCCTCTAAGTACTAACTTAATATAAGGTTATTGCTATTATTTTTTCTATATGCTTATTATCTTAATGCATAAAAACCATTAAGCCTTCCTCTGTCAGTCTAGAGCATATCTGTTCCCTGTATTATTTAGTCTCATTAGGAAGGGGAAATATGATGGAGGGTGCCATCATCCAGTCAGCTATGGAGGGAGTCTGTGACTTTTCTAGCATCCCATCTGTAATGAGGGCATATCCCTGCCCATGATGTTCAGTTTGGGCAGCTGCATCACAGCAGGGCCTCCTAAGCAGCATACCTATACTCTGCAAATGGTAGGTTCCAGACATCAGTGCTTCACTGACTTTGTTTAATCATGGTTTGTTGAAACCACATGCAGTTATATTACACAAGCCAGCACTGCAATACAGTGGCTTTTTTTTCACTTTCCCTACTGTTGTGCAACTATGGACTTGGTTAATGTATAGAGAAACAGAGAGAGAGAGAGAGAGAGAGAGAGAGACAAGGATAGATAGATAGATAGATAGATAGATAGATAGATAGATAGATAGATAGATAGATAGATAGATAGATAGATAGATAGATATGCATAATTTAGGGCATTGTGAGAGCGGTCCCCACATGAGAGATGCAAGTGGTTGCAAAAACATTTGTTGTTTGTGTTTTAGGCATTTTCATTATGTTCCTTGATAAAAGAATTTAATCAGTAATGCACAACTCGTTTTGAGTAGCTCAAGTAGACACAGGAAAGCTTTGTATCACCTCCCCAATGTCTGTGCATGCTTCCATCACAGGGTTGGGAATCTAAGTCCACGGTCCTCTGTCTTGGCCATTTTCAATATTTCATTGACCTGTGCTTGCATGGTGGTTGTCAGCCAAGTAAAACCACCTCTTCCTTTCCGAGGAGGGGAGAGCTGGTCACAGCTGATCACTCCCCTGTAGCTCTTCCCACCCCTGAGCTGCTATTCAAACGTGGCCATCTGGGGTGATCCAGGAATAATCCCTTTGCACTACAGACCCAGACTGACATTTATCCTGAAGTTTGTCTTTTAATAATGCATCAGTACACTCTATTGTGATGCTTTATAATTGTTGTTACTGTTTTTAAATAATGTGTGTGCTTGTGTTGTTACTGGATGGATCATTTTTCAGTGGTAAATGATTACTACCATTAACTGTGTCCAGAAAACTCTGCCTAATTGAAAAGGCAAAACCTTACAGTTTTAGTTGATGTTATCACATCCTTTTATGTCATACCCCATATTATTAGGTACAATTTATTGTAAAACACTGCAGTTTGCTTTTTCAACATTGCACTGTGTAAATTTAAGTAGTTTGCAATCCTGTATGGGAAGTAGCACTAAGATGTGCTTAAAAGTCATTTGTGCTCTCCAGTGTTTGTCTATCTGTGGGAAAACAGAATAATAGTAAAACATGCCATTTTCCCTGAGCCTGTACACTCAGACTTGGTAAAGCAAAATGGGTGTGGAGACAAAGTGGGTGATGAGGGTTTTACAAGGGAGGGATGGCATATTGGTTAAGGTCTTTACTTTACAGGCAAAAGGGAGAAGGTTTGATTCTGACATTTGGTTATTGCCTAGGTTTGTAATAGTCTACAGACTGATAGTCTAATATTTGTCTATAAACCAGGGAGAGGTGCAACCCCTTCAAAATATGCTTTTGGCAAATTTCTTTACTGTTGGCAAATTGTTTAATGTGAGGTTTGTTATTTAAAATGTTATGTTTGCCAGATAAATCATGCATAGCAAGGTAAAGTGTGATAAACAAGCATGTAATATAATAAAAGGGAACAGAGGTTATTATAATACTTTTATGCTGTAAAAAAAAGAATAATTTATAATCAAAACTGGAAATACTGTTTATGTTTACTAATGCAACAGTCTGTATTCAGTGTGTCTGGTAATCATGCAACTAAAACAGTGTAAGAAACTTCTCTGTGTGGAAGATTTTCAATCCATAAATGTCTAGTTAATCACTGTCTATTAATAAAATCAGATAATCGTAGTAGAAGTAGCAAACTTAAACTTGTCCTAAGTCAAAAAAATAATAAAAATATAATTTGAAATATTATACAGAATTACTAAGTATTCAAAGTAATCCAAGCAGGGTAGACAATCTGTTTCCAGTCAAGATTTTCGACTGGAAACAGACTGTCTATCCTGCTTGGATTACTTTTGAATACTTAGCAATTCTGAATAGTATTTCAAATTATATTTTTTTATTATTTTTTGACTCAATGAGTTTAAGTTAATGACTTCTACTTCCATTATCTGATCTGATTAATATACAGTGATTAACTAGATATATATGGATTTAAAAATCTTCCACACAGAGAAGTTTCTTACACCGTTTTGTTTTTGGACCCACTATACTTGTTTAGTGAGATGTTTGAAACTTTGGGGATACCACGGCTAGTACTTGGGTTTGGTAATCATGCATATAATGACTAATTACTTTATTTTTAGTTAAACTTTAAATTTAGGGCCCAGATGAAAAATGTACTGATATTAAAGGCAAAAGCCATGTTTCTAATATGTGATCTGTTTTGGTTGCTGGAATATAGTTTTGTTTGAAGGAGGACTCATTTCCTTATGTAAGATTATATTTGATCAGGATGACAATGCCCTTGTCAAGCTTTATGGACATGCATCACATTTTAACAAATTATGTTTCATTGTTTCAAAAGCCCATTTTATAAGACAAAAATAGATTATAATAAAGATGTGAGAGGTTTTACATTCAGGCTCTAGCAGTTAAGTTGTGAAATATCATTGAGGTTGAGGGGAGCTCATGGCAACAGAAATGGAGAAGTATATTTGCATGTCTAATGAACCTTAAATGGATAACCAGGAGCAGAGCAGAAAATAGTTGCAACAGCAGCTGAAGGAAAGTAACTATAGAACTGTGCTTTTAGGAACTTTGATTTAGGAAATAAAATGTTCCAACTACAGCAGGCATTGAGTTTGTCACATCTTATATACTGTGCACTCTTCCGGATATTAAATACGGAAAAGTGTAGCATGCTGTTTAGGAGAGTTCAGAAGGTGGCAATCATATGAGTATATGACACAGAATGGAAAGAAGTCGAATAGAGATTCCAGGAGCTGATATTATTCCCTCATGACTATAAAAAAAGAAGGTATATGACAATGTTTAGGTTCTATGAAGAAATCACTCTAAACAAAATGAACATTGGTGCTAGGAGAGGACACACACTTCAGATTGTGTGGTTACATCTTTCTCAGTCTCTAAAAATATTTCCTCACAAATAGTTTGGCTGACTTGAGAAAGAGTTTTCCAAAATGGATGATAAAGAAATGATAAATTGAGACATTCTAGAAAGCCTGAGACATGTAGTGACTATAGATGATGAGAAACCAGAAAGAAATTAGGCTGCTAGAAATATTAAGAACAGAAAAAAATAACTGTTTATCCCTTTCTACTATCAAGTAAATTAAATAATCCAGCAAGGCCAAGAATATGGAAGCATTCTGGATTCATTTAGGAGATAATGAAAGATGCAAAAATTAAAGCAACATCTTGGAACGTACTCCAGATATTTTGATTTGATTAACAACACCCTGAGACATATGATGTCAAAGACTTTTATGCTGTCCAAGTACATCACCTCCCCTGTGAGAAGGCCTCTGTGTGAAGTCATGCTATATGCCATCAGCTAAAGGATTAGCTAAAGGACCAACACAAGCCTGTCACAGGAAATGCGTTCCTTGATCTTCACTGGAAACTAAGAAACACCAATAAGCCTCTTATTTCCTGATGTCTATTTAAAATCTACCTTTATGTAAGTGAACCGCCATCACCAGCCTCCAGTTTTCCAGCACCAAACCAGTTATTAATGAAATATTGTAAGTGTTCTGCAAAGGTTCAGCAAACACCACTGCAAACTCCTGTGATGACTTGAGAAGAAGCAGATCTGATATCCTAGAATGCAACTGGGTTTCTTCTCTAAACATTTTCGTTATAAGTATCTTTTTGTCTATTATCCATGCCTGATCTACCCTTCTGCACTAGCACTCTTCCTTATGTTTACAGTTTAAATTCAGAGGTACCAAATTAATTCAGTAACTGTGCCTGATTTACAAAATTTCTTAACTTTCGTTGGTTCATAGGTAAATACTAGGCTATCAGTCTGCAGACTATTATACGCTTAGCCAATGACTAGAGGTTAGATTCAAACCTTATATCTGTGAGTTAAAGACTTAATCACTATGACAACCCTCTTTCCCCGTGCTTTCCCACTCTATCTTTCATAGCAACTTCTATTTCTTCCTTCATTGTTAAGTAAACAGTACAACAGTGATTATTTTTGCATTCTCCTTTGCATCGGAAAATGTATTAAAGCAAGCACCAATGTAGATGTTTTTAAGAACAACCTGGACACTTACTATGGAGATAATTGCTTTGATATATTAGCAGGCTAGATGGGCAATACTGACCATGCTTGAAACACTTGTATGTAGTATAGTATATTCTGGCAATCACTCATCCGTGCATCTTATCAATCAGACATTTGCATTTTTATCCCCGTAGATGTTTTTCACATCTGGGCAGATTCCAAAATATCCATGCAACCTTGCAGAATGTATCAAGTTCAGCACAAAGGTTTGAGTAAGACGTATAATATGCAAATAAGGTGCAATATGCAAGTAGTATATCAGTGTACCACAACTGCTGAGTGGCAGAAAAATCAAATAAGTTAAATAAGTTCAGTGCAACAGTAATTATTGCGTAAGAAATGTTCATTTAGCAAACATTTTAAAGTGTATAAACAAAAATGCAAAACTGTTCATTTTTTGTTGATGATATTGCCTATATGCCGTTGCATTACTGCTATAACTTTATTAGAGCATAAATAACCAACAATAAAAGTCATTTTATCCTTTATAAATATATATTTTCTTGTGGATCCCATCATGTTCTGTAATATGTCTCTCTCTCTCTCTCTCTCTCTCTATATATATATATATATATATATATATATAATTAATCAACAAAAAAATGAATATTCTGATGAAGTCTCATTTTAGGGGATGAAAGCATTCAATCTATAATAAAGTCTTTTTGAGATTTTAAACCTTTGTTGGATCCTACTCGCATTTATGCTTTTATATTTTATATGTATCGAAAGTGGAACTTTACATAAGGGGTAGTATCAGGGAGCTAATTGTACATAAAAGTACACACAGGCACACTAGTTAACCACTGGTGGATTTGAAACCCCTACCTATGTAGTTACACAATCTAGAAAAATTAGTATTAGCTGCAAGAGCCACAGGAGAAGTCCGACTTTTATAGTGACAGACTGGTCTTATGGAAGGATGACCTACCTACCTCATCAATGTGTTCCAGAGGGAATGTTTGTGGTAAAAATGGGATAAAATGTAGAGGCAGCTCTGCCCACTGTAAAATTCTTCTTCTGAGGGGAAGTGGACACAGCTCATCTCTCGGTGAGGCTTTACTTATCCGACACTAGCACTACACACAGGCACCCCAACCCTTAGATCATCACCATACCTCTCAAGCTCTCAGTGCAAGAAATTTGGACAAAGCCAGAAATAATGGGGGGCCAAAGGCCAAAATTACAGACAGATTTTAAATATTGCCCTATAAACTTGGAAAGTTGCTAGAATATTAGTTTTTGCATTGTTATGTATTTTCTGAAGGATATGAAGCCTGACATTCAAATGCTTGTCATTATTTAATATTATTTAATGACTTCAGTCTTCAGTGATTTAAAAGTCAACCACAAGTTTTATGAGTTACAGCCCAAAAATATGAGGCAAAATCAGGACATTCAATGAAGTCCTGGACAGTTGAGAGGTATGATCACTACTGTGAGATTTGAACCACCAACCTAACTAGCTACACAACCCAGAGAACACAGTATGAATCACAAGTACCACAGGAGAAAGCTGACTTTTAAGGGAAGAGAGTGCAGTTATTAAATGATGACCTCATCATTGTGTTGCAGACAAGATGTTAGTGTTAAAAGTGGGATAAGGAGATGGGGAGTCCTCTCCCACATTAAATTATTTCCCTGAATAGAAGTAGATATGTCATATTTGTACAGGAAGCTGTACATACCTGACATTTAAGCCACACTCACAAGTTTGCTACATACCTGACATATAAGCCACGCTCACAAGTTTGTTACTGTGAGAACTGAACCTCCTACCTATGTAGTTAAAAAATCAAATGAACACAGTATTAACCACAAGCACCACAGGAGAAGTCTGTACTGAAAGGGGACAGTGCGCATGTTTGACAGGATGATGTCATCAGTGTGCTGCAGAGAAGATGCTTGTGTTAAAAGGTGGATAAAGTGCAGAGAGAGCTGTGTCCAAAGTGTTCTCCTGAGTGGAGGTGGACACAGCAGATCTGTTGTTGAGGCTTTGCTTAACTATTACTAGAACCACATGCACACACACATGCACAGGTTCACCACTGTGAGAATCAAACCAACTGCCTAACTAATTAGTCTAGAGAACACAGAATGAATCATAAGTGACACTGGGGAAGTTAGACTCTTAAGGGGGAGAGAGTACATTTTTGACAGGATGACCTCATTAGTGTGCTGCAGAGAGGATATTTGGGCTAAAAGTGGGATAAAGTATGGAGGGAGCTGTCTCCAAAGTTAAAGTTTATTCCTGATTGGACACAGCACATTTGTTGCTTAGGTTTACTTACCTGTCACTAGAACCACACAATCTCACACACACACACACACACACACACACACACACACACACACACACACACACACACACACACACACACACACACACACACACACACACACACACACACAGATGAATTCACCAGTGTCCAATTCGAACCACTTACCTAACCAGTTAGACAATCTAGAGAACACAGTATGAATGACAATTTCCAGAGGGGAAGTCTGACTTTAACAGTATGAAAAGGCATATCTGTAAGTATTAAAACATTTTTTCTCTTTGGAAAATCAGCTACTGTGCATCACAGGTTTTGGGACAAATGTGTGTATCTGGACAGGCCAACTTAACAGCAATGCGCTTGTCCCATGTAATTACATACTTCTCTGATAACATCTGTATATTACTTTAATGTGAGTGACATGCACCTGATTCGCAGCATGGGGTGTTAATGATAATTACAGCTGTAAAATAGTGGTTTGTCAAACAAGCATTCATGACCATTTATACTGGGATAATTGCATGCAAACAGTAATCATTTATTGTGTCACTGTTATTTGTCTTGGCTCATGCTTACACAATGTGCATTGACAACATAAACAGACACTTCTTAAATATGACAGTACATTTCTGAATAACAGTGATTGATTATGTGTGAAAAGGTTACAGACCATCGTAACAGATTTGCAAGTGTAATAACCAGTGGAGTGCAGATATACATTAACAGATTGACTTCCTTGAGTCAACACCACTATAAAATCCAAATACCTTGATTTCAAAATCCCATTGACACGCACAGAGGTTGCACAATCTTCCCACATAATTATTTGTTGTAAACTTTCTAACTCTCCCTGAAGTGCACCACTAGCGCACCACTAGCAAGCTCATTTGTGATGCTGATGGCAAAAATTACAGCATGAGTAATCATATCCTGAGGTGTTAAACTTAAAATGGGAATTAACAGATGTTTATGGTGCTCTGTGTTGATCTTTGTGCAAATATACACCTATGTCTGAATCTGATGGAATGCTGAACAGATATGTGCTATAGTCATGTTTCAGGTGTCATGATTTATACATTTGTCGTGACAGTTGCAGTTCTTGAATCCTTATATGTATGGTACAGATGTATTATGAAACACATGAGGGACAAAGCATGTTATTGCTGGTGGAAGCATGGCTTATGGAAGCAGTTTTGAATCAAGGAAGTTTATCTGATGACACGGAAGTGATGGGATAAGGTTGATATTTAGTGAGAGGAATACACATACAGACTTACTAAGAGATAAGTTATTGGTTCATTTCTGCACATATTTGTGTTGTGATACTCTTTGGTTTATCATCATAATTATTCAGGCAAAATCTGTACAAGACAGTGTTCACAATACAGAGCAAGTAGATTAACAGAGCAACAGGATAATGGTGTGTTAAAATATATAGCCAGCACTTACATCAACAGGATTCTTAGAAAACTTTCAAAAACATGTTGGTGTATGTATGTATATATCAAACCTATAGACCTGAATATTATTTAATCTCACCAAATAGGAATTTCTGCTTCCAAAAGTTGAAATGTGACAATAGATTAAAGCAGAGGAGAATGCATGTATTATACTTCAATACACTCACTCATGTGTACATTACATTCATTTCATCAAATATGAAACAGTAAAAAGTGGGAATGGCTAGCCACATGGAGACAGTGATAAACACACAAAGAATGTAATATTTTACTACGGTACAACAACAAAAAGAGAACTTACATTTTTGTATAGACATTTTAAATTTGTCTGATGTTAACTTAGATGACACCTACGAGGTGTTACAACGTGGCTTTACATTTATTCATAAGTTTTGTGGTCCGGTTCCTTTCTGCTCTTTGGTTTGCTGCTTTTTCATTTTTACTTTGTTCTTTGGAGTTGTTTAGCCATTTTTAGTTGATTTTGAAGGCATTTGGGCAACATTATGGCAGAAAGTGAGCTTGCACAGGACTGTTAATTGAACTTAACCACTAATTCAGTGTTAGACAAATCCCTTGTGTCTAACGAATCTTTTATGGACAACATTACTGCTGCTATTCGTGAAGGCTTTTCTCATTGTCAAGGTAACCAAGGAGGAGGAGTTCAGCTACAGAGCAGTATTGCTAGTAGCATGCTGGTGTCAGTACAACAATCCCTAAATCAATTGGCTGTGGGAAACAAAGATGGAGGTGTATTTTCATTCAGTGGATCCAGCGACGACGTTTCTCATCCTGTTGGTATTGTTGGGACTTCAGCTAACACTATTTCACATAAAGATGTGGTTTCCCATGTTTTAGTGAGTTTGAAAATCCCTTCAAATTGGACAGTCATGAAACACAAGTAAGTGCCACTATTGAAAGAAGCTGCTCAGATGAGTTTGACATTTGCAAAAATGACATATTTTCTTCAGAAAAACCTTCCTTAAAAAACATTTCTTTGCAGGTAGAAGTGGCTTATTTCGAAGAATGTGTAAGACTCTGCTGTGTACCTCATGGCTTAAGATTATTTAAATTTCCTAACTGTGTTCAACAAGGGGACACTTTGTAACAGCAATTGACTGAACTTTTTAATGGTAATGGTGTAGGCCTGATGAAAATGCTGTTCGTCCATTATAAATGTAATATTACTAACTTAAAAACTGACATGGTAACTCTGGACATGAAAGGTAGGGGATCCAAATGTATCCAGCACTTTTCTACTTTATATGAAGGTATTTCCATCAAAGTAGATAGGCAGAGGGAGACCATTATTAATAGGAAACAAAGAAAATTTAAGAGGGACTTGGCTGCCTATAAAGACATCCTATCCTTTACCTAAACGTTTAACATCAGTACAAACTGTGAAACCAATTAGTGTATTTGATAGTACTAATGGTCGTATGGAGGCAGTTGCTTCTACTTCTTTTTCTAGTCAGTGTGATGTTGGCAATATGAATGTTGTTAATAATTCTTCAAATGTTGGTGCTGCTATGTCCACAATGAATGGACCTTTTTTAATGGACAAATCAGAGGTGCAGAGAACCCCGAGATGGTCGAAAGAAGTTCAGGCCGCACACAAGAAGGAACAAGGGAAGAAAGGGAACAACAGGAAAAGAAACAACAAAAAGTGAACTTAAATTTTTGTATAGACATTTTAAATTTGTCTGATGTTAACTTAACAGATGACACCTATAAGGTGTTACAACATGGCTTTACATTTATTCATCAGTTTTGTGGTCCGGTTCCTTCCTGGTCTTTGGTTTGCTGCTTTTTCATTTTTATTTTACTAGGGTATTTTTTTTAAATCCTCGGGCTGTGTTAATGTCATCTGTTACTGATAAGTAATATGTCATGATATGTACAATTAAGTGTTTTCGATAGGGAGAAAGCAGGGGTTAAAAAGTGCAACCATAACTGAGACATAAGCAGGATAATGGTGGGTTACTAATTTATGTAGACAACACTTAATAATATAAATACAACATTATATGTAATTTTCACGTATTTATGATATCGAACCCATGTCACTATGCCAAAAACATTTTGTAGATATGAATTATGTCAGCACAGCATGCAGGAAATGTTATTTTACAACCTTAATTTTACTGGTTTGAAGGGACAGTCACAAAACAAAGAAATGATGGAGAATGTAGGCATCAGACTTCATGACAGTAATGGCAATTGTAACAATTACATAAGGTCTCCATTACAGCCAGCATCATAATAAATGATCCAGTGCAGAAATGCTTCCTAACAATGTGTGCAACTGGAACATGCTACATGGTGTAAAGTCAACTCTTCAGTTTGTGCAAGAGAAGATTAACCTGACTGTACAAAGCGAGGCTAAGTACAGTAGTATGAAGGGAACCAGAGTAACGCAGCTAAAGGCAAAAACTCAAAAGATTTGGCATAAGCTGTGTACTTCCATTCCCCCTAAGTTAGAAGTTCTGCTCAGTACAAGGCATCATGCAACTGCTGAGTAGACAGGCTGTGACACAAAAGGGGAAGAAGCATAGGGGTCGGGGTGGAGGCAGGGAGAAAATGCATTATAATAGAAGCAGGTTAATAGTGGTTCAAAACAATACGTAGGCAACTACTGCACATAAAATAGTCTAATACAAACATTCAGCAACAGTTTGAAATATGTCTGGATTAGAATATTTGAAAGTATGCAGAAATAAGTGTATATACCCGAGCATTATCACAGCACACCACAAAGGAACTCCTAATTCATATGGTTTCAATAACACAATTGAAAGGACAGTATTAAAACATAGTGGCTGAAGCAAAAGAGGGAGAGATGGATTGCGAGAAATACCAAGAGTTTTGTTTATGTGATATTTAGTACCATCTTTATGGTGTGTTTCACTTATAGGTTCATAGATTGTTACTAGGATAACGACCACTAGGGCCCTTACAAGCCTAGCTAAACACCCCAAGCCATTTGGATCCCAAGTATAATACGAGGGGGTTCATAGATTCATAGGTGATTACTAGGCTAATGGCACAAGAGTCCTTACAAGTCTAGCCAATTATATCCAGGATATGACAATATTTTAGCTTTATTCCCCAGTTTTTGCTTGTTGATGCCCTCAGTTATTTTACAGACTGCCTCTGTCCATAAGGTATATGGGGTGCACCCCAGAAGTGAATTTATTTTTCCCCATCCATTTATCCAAATTCCTTTTGAAAAGATTAAGGGACGGGCTTTGTTTTACTGAGATGGGAAGTATATTCACTAGATGAAGTAGCCTTTGGTTTAAGAATCTGTCTCTTCAGCAAGTTCTGTTAGAGTCACAAATAAGGTTCAGGTCCATGGAATATGTAACCTTCATATAATTTTTCTTGCAAATATGTAATATTTTCATCAGGTCTGGATCAGAGAATGCCTTGTAGGTCAGGCATATGTCACCTCTCAATAAACAATATGAGACAGAGTGAGAGGATAGGGGCTTTATTTGGTCTGCATAAGACAGGTGTCTTACACTTTGTATTTTTTTAGTGAGAAACGTCTGAGGTACTCCAACTGATGTAAGTGCCTGGTCAGGTACATGCAAAAGGGAGCATTGTACTTAATTTGGGCCTGTTGAGAGCCAATTACAATGACACTATGACTTCCTTTGATACTGATACCATGACTGGACCACGCAGAAGGATTTCATCATAACTGTAGCTACCTGTTGGTCATCTATTGGTGTTCCTATGTTCCTGACCACTGGATTTACTTTTAGGGGCATACTATCAATATTATAATTTGCAGGGATACCTGATTTACTGAAGGGTATGATTGCACATATTTTAGCATTTAGTCTCTGACCATGGTTTTAGCACAAGTCATTTGTCATTTTTAGGCCTATTTGTAGGGTGTCAACATCATTTGGGAATTTAGTGATTACTCCCAGCTTACAGTCTTTAATGAATTTGGTGAGCCAAATGCCCTCAACATTAGCCTTCACTTCAGAGAAGTATATATCAAACAGGAGGAGTCCCATCACTGAGCCCCGTGAGACACTGCTAGTAACAGGTTTCTTATTAGAAGTGTAGTCACCTATCTGGACTACGTGCCCTGTCAATGAGCCAGTTGGCTATCCATTTGATGATGTAGGAGTTTAAGCCTCGTTCAAAAGTTTATCTATGATCCCTGAGTGGGGGTTGTGATGAAAGCTTTGACCAGGTCTAGATAAGCAGTGCATATCATTTTACCCTCATCCATGGCCTTAGTGACTTTCCTGAAGAAGTCCACTAGATTGAGCAGGCAAGACGTCTCTTTGGCAAAGCCAAATTGGGTCTGGTCCAGTGTTTGGAGAGTTCCTATGTTGTTACTGATCAAGTCCATGGCAATTCTCTCCATGGCCTTGCAGATAAGACTGGTCAAGCTTATGAGCCTGTAGCTCCCTGGGTCAGTTGATGGGCCCCCCTTGTGTAGACGGATAACTGTTGCAGTCCTCCATTCCTCCGGGTCAAAGTCCACATGGAAGCAACAGTTACAGAGGGTTTCTAGTGGCCATAATAGATTCTGTTTCGAGCTATTTAAGAAGTATCCTGGAATGTTTTGGGACCTATGGAGGTTGAGATTTTGGCTTTAGTGAGTGCATTAATGACCTGTTCCTTCATAATGACCAGTAGGGGGATGGTTACAGGTATTTTGTTGGGTTTGGTAGGAGGTGATAGAGGGAGGGAGAAGTTTGAAATGAACTTGTTAGCCAGCAGGTTTGGGTGTAAGTGTTGCCATTCATGATTAACTCAGCACATTTCTGAGTGTTTCCCCTGAGGTTGCAACCATAATTAAAAAAGCCTCATGTTTATCTTTCACCTGGGAGACTACCTTTACCTCATAGTTTGCTTTAGCAGATTTGACCAGCTCTCTAATTTGTTTGTTTATACTGGTGAGTGTCTTTTTACACTGTTTTGTCCATTCCTTCTTGGCTTTGGATAGGATTTTTTTTTTCCTTTTGTTGAATAGCCTATTTATGCTAGGGGTCCACCAGGGTGGTTTATTTTTGCCAGTAATCATAAGTTTGACTCAGACAGGTACTGACTCCTCTATACAGCTATGAATGTGTTTAAACAGTGCGTTTGTTTATAGCTCAGAGTAGGCATCAGTGTCATCCAGGTTTGGAGGGCTTGGAAGTTTAATAAGCTGTAACTTAGTTTGAAGGAATTGGCCTTAGCAAAGTTCTTAACAGGTTTGGAAATTGATGGGGGTGCTAGGTTAGTTTTAATACTAAAGGAGATCATTTTGTGGTCAAATTTTACCACGGAAGAGTTAATACATGGGAGGGAGCAGCATCCTCCCATATTTGTGCATATTAAGTCTAAGATATTTGAACCTCTAGTTTGGGAGCTACCTATTTGCTCCATGGTGTTTGCATTGATGAAATCAAAAATCATCTGAGCCAGTGAATTATGGGTAGTAGTAGTCTCATAGTTTATTGACGGCTGGATGTTGAGAGATTCCAGTAGGTTTAGGTAGGCGGTGTGGTTTTCCAGACTCATGTTAGGGGATCTGTAGCTAGCAGGGTTATGATAGGGGTTCACATCTATGTTTAGTTGAGCATGGAGCAGCTCAAGCAAATCATGTTGATGGACTAGTCTAGCAGTGTACTTTTCCTTTATGAACACTTAGACACCTCCTCCTTTTGTTTTATCCTGAGCTGAGGGGGATTGAAATGTATGAAACGCATTGTAGCCTTAGATAGCTGTGGTGCTTTCCATGGTTCTGAATCATGCTTCCATGACTGCACATATGTCTACATTCTCCAGGGTAAGGAGTGTTCTCAGGGAGTGCAGTTTTTTTAATTTAAACTCAGCATTGAGTAGCAGTACCTTTAGGTATTTGTGAGTGATTTTTGTTATGTTGGAGGGTTTAACAACTTTGCACGGCCTAAAAAATGCACTATGGAGATGGATAAAGTTTTTGCCAGTATCAGGAAGCCAAGTGGAAAAACTGCAAGCCATCTCTGGCAAAGCATCATGGTTTGTCGATTATGTCTCCATAGATTGACAAATATTGGATCCCCTTGTGACACCAGAAATTAAACCAATTATTGAAGTCAACCATTTTTTGCTGGTACTTTGGCATCATCATTGCTGAAGGTAGGATGCTATTCAGGGTTAAATTCATACCCACATGAGACACATATTCAGAGAGCTCCATCATGTCTCTCTTCATATAGTTCAATGAGGCTCATCTTAGGTCATTTACACCCACAGGAACTATGACTGTGTCATACTAGTACTTGTGATTTAAAGACCTAAGTGCATGTGTGATCTGGTGGATCCTGTCTCTAAACAGCTCACTGTGATCTTCTCCTGTCTTACAATGGAATCCCCAATAACTAGACATGCTGATGTCACCCTTACAAACCTAAACAAGGAGAAGATCACAGTGAGCTGTCTGTCTGGAGCCAGTATCCATGGGGGGGGCATGTTAGTAGGCAGGTAGCTAAGGATTTGTGTGTAGGGGGTGTTAGGATAGTACATTTCTTATTGATGGCCTCTGTCCATATGGGACATGGGAGCCAAAGAGGGGGTAAATTTATGATTATGTAGTGCTCTTTCATGTTGGTGAGTACCAGATCCAGTATGCCTGATCCTCTGGTTGAAGCATGCAATATCTGTTTCAGAGTGTTGTGTTAATAAAGTCCAGGAAGAGTTTTGCCTTTGAGTTTGAGGAAGTGCATGTTTGCTAGTCTATAGAGGGGTAGTTAAAGTCACCAATAAATAGGGAGTTTGGTTGGAAGATGAGTGCCTCTAGTAGGTTTAGATAAGAGACATGAGACTCTATGGGCATAGATGGTGGCCTGTAGCCAGCCATGATATTGTGAGAGAGCTTACCAATGGTGACTAACATGTGGAGCTCCATGGTATCACCTTGCTTAACCAACCTGGAGGTATGTTTGTTGATAACATAGATTAAGACACCTCCACCTTTGCCTCTGTCTATACTGTTGTTAGTCTAAATGTATGGAAGGCACTGTAGCCTTGCACTTCAAGAGTACTTTCTATGCCTTTAAACCAAGTCTTGCTCATGGCACAGATGTCTACATTCTCAAGAGTAAGGAGAGCTTGAAGAGTGTAGAGTTTTTTGTTTAGGCTCCAAGCATTGTGAAGCAGAATTCCTCCCTAACCCAATTCAAATGCAAGTTGGACAACTGGATTGGAAAACAGAAATTCATTACTGGTTTGGCATGTATGTCTCTAATGGACACAGGCAACCTGTAAAGGATTCATCTCCCAGGCCCATAATTGCACTTATCAAGGGTATCAGAACTTGTCAGAGATTTGGGATGCATGGCTAGGCTTAAAAGGCCCTTGTGGTTGTTAATCTAGTAAACACCTATAAACCTATGAACCTATGAACACATTAAGGTTGCTTGTAGACTTTTTCACTATGCTGGTAGCTTTATCTTTTTGGTATTGCCTAAAAAGGCTTTAAGTGGCTGGATAAAATTTTACCCAATATCTGAATACCTAGTGGAGACAGGTGCAGCCCATCCTTGGCAAAGCAATGTGGTCCTTTGACCTTGCTCTCAAATGCTGACAGATATTGGATCTCCCTGAAGTGACACTAGAAGCTGAGCCAATTATTAAAATCAATCATTTTATGTTTATACTGTGGCATCATCCTTGATGAGGGTACAGTGGTGCTCAGTGCAAGGCTCCTACCTATTTGTGACACATTTTCCAACAGATCCATTATACCTCTTTTCATATAGTCCAGTGAGGTATGTCTGTGGTCATTTCCACCTACATAGACTATGACAGAAACATATTGGTTGCTAGGGTATAGTGATTTGAGGGTGTGCAGGTACCCAGATCCTGGCTCCAAATAGGCAGCTAATAATTATCTTCTCCTTGTCGAATCTGGTGAATGGAGCATCTGTGTGGCAGGTAAAGAGTATGCTTGCCTTATGGGCTTTGCATTTGGGTTTAGGCTTATGTGAAATATCTGGTGTTAGATTTGGTATATGCTTTAGTGGTTGCTGAGGAACAGTGTTGCCATTAGGTGGCTTTGGAGTTCTTTGAGATTTGGGAAGGTTCCTTTTATTGTAAGATGTTATATAATGCTTAGATTTGGTAGTACTATTCAATACACAAGCTAGCTGCTCTAAGATTATTTTTGCACAATGCCACACTGTTTAACAGGTTTTGGATCTAATCTTAACATTATAGGTAAATATTACTGTCTCAGCATTTGCTACTATACAGGGCTTTGCTAACTGCCACTGTGCAGTGGGCAGCTCTACACAGAGAAAAAATGCTTTGAAACTGGCTCCTAAGCCCTCTAGACAATAAATAACCACACTTTGAGCTTCCTGCAGTGCTTCCCAACTCAGAAAGCCCAGGTAAACACCTTCTGCCAGAAGATGTCTGCTCCTGGAATTTCTTATGTAAAATCAAAGCAAAAGTAGCTCTCATGTACAGATTAAACAACAAACAACTACCAAATAACTAAGAGTGTATCACTAAGTCTGCCTGTTGGGGATGGAATGTTTTTGCAAATGCTGTCTTGCTGCATTATTCAAATGCTATGTTCATGAAATGTTGTAAATGGACATCAATGCAGACGTTTAGAGTTAAAAATATGACAAGAATATAAAATGTAAAAAAATAATAATTTCACATGCACTACAGGACGTAGTGCTAACACAGTGCTTGATTGCGTTCACGTAGACATACACATTTAACAAATACTTGCCCATACCACCTTATACACACAGACACGCACACGCACACACACACACACACACACACACACACACACACACACACACACACACACACACACACACGCCCATGCACACTCTGCTCATCTAAGCAGTGCTGTTGACTGCTAAACATATCTAGCTACTGGCCCTGAAAATTGGATACATAAGGAATACATTTTTGATTTTCTTGCACACTCACTTCATTGGTATCAGGTTGCACTCCTATATCCTTCCCTACCTTCCATGTGCAAGTGACGATGACTGTACCCTGCTTTTTGCACATTTCTTTGTGACTTTGGGTCGCACGTATATCTGGTGGACAGAGTGGATAACTAATGCTTGCTTACTTAGAAGCTTCACAATATAAATGTATTGAAGAATTTTTTTTATTCATCATTCATAATCAGTTGTGAATGATTGCTTATGTAATTGTTGACTCTCGCTGTATTTCTGTTATTATTTTTAGTAATGCAGTCTTCTTCTTTTTCTTGTTATTCTTCGGTCATAGTCAGGTGTCACATTAAGTGACTAAGTATTGCGTGTCCTTAAGTCATTATGCATAAATGAAATCCACAACTGTTGTAATGTGTATGGTTACAGTGGGAGAACAACACAAACATATGATGTAATTACTCCACATAGGTGGGGATTCAGAAATGCGTTAAGACTTCCACTGTGGTGCATGCGATTCATATATGTGTCGTTAGTTCATGCACTTACAAAGCTTATTGTTGAATTCCAGCATAGAACAACATTATACGAGTGTACTGACATTACATAAACAACACTGCATGAAGTTATTATTCTCATGTTTTACTTTGAGAAAAAATATACACATTTTGTAATTTCTTGACAGTGAAACAGTTGTTCTGCAAATGTCATAGTGTAAGGGCTCCTGTTGCCCAAATATTCATTCATGACTTGTATAGCATATCTAAACAGATATAATGTGGTTCATTTCTGTGTCATTGTGAAACAAAAACAATTTCCTTGGCCATGAAACATTCATATTGCACTGCTCACAGTTGTGTGAATATTAACATAGTTACCTCCCTGTCCTCATTCTAACATAACATTATTAGACAAATTATCATCAAATGTCCTTTCTCGATTCATACATTAATTTCAGTTATTTGTGGCAAGCTCCATTGCTATGTCCTGTGGCAGATGCAGTCAAAACACAGCTCTGTAGCGTGTGTAACATGACAGGCAGCAATTTGAATCTGATAACATCTGCCTGTCAGATAAGTTTGTCACACAGGAGTGGCTAATGCAAAGAAAGTATTTATGGCACAGCCAGAGGGCCACATTTTTAAGGCTTCACCCTCCAAGGTAGGAGATCTAAACACATTAAAAGAGGAAAGTGCCGTACGCCCTTCAAGTGTTTTCATCATTCCACAGACAGCATGTTTATTTCTTTGTTGTCAGAGGTTTATACACATCTTTCTGATATCTGTCCTGGTATGTGTTCAAGTCTGGCAAGATTCATATGTTGAATATATCAGTGATTTTTCACAAGTATTACTGAATTTCCAAACAATAATGCTTTGTATTCCATGGGCAGCCACGATGGTACAGCGGTTAGCGTTGCCACCTCACAGCAAGAGGTTCTCTGTTTTCTTGGCTGGGGGTGCCTTCTGTGTGGAGTCTGCATGTCCTCTCTGTGGTTGTGTGGGTTTCCTCTGGGTGCTCTGGTTTCCTCCCACATCCCAAAGACATGCTGTAGGTGGATTGGACACTCTAAATTGGCCCTAGGTGTATGTGTGTGCCTTCTGTGGAAGGTTGGGTGCCAGACTGGCAACTCAACACTGTAAAACTCCACTGCCAATCATGAGCAGACAGATGATCTGCTGTGGCAACCCCTAACTGGGAAAGCCGAAAGAAGAATGCTTTGTATTCCATGTCTTCATCCAAACATTTATATATTACTGAAACTTTTTTCTTCACATTCCATTTACGTACGGTGCCTTGAGCTACTGAAATGTCATCAGATTTGTATTTTTATTTGTTACTTGTATTGTTTGAGTGTTATTATATTTTTATTTAAGATGTACATGACTATACACTACATTCTTGTCTAATGCATGTTTCAAGGTGATACACCACCTGCTTAGGGTTGCCAAATGAAAACAAATGTCAAAACATGCCCCTGTCTGATGTGCATGGCAAACAGCTGTTAGGGCTCATTTCTTCTTGTTTATACACGATGAAGCAGAGAATTCAGCAGTACTGTTGGTTATCACACATACAGTCCCTATATATACTTGTTGTAGTCAATAAATACAGTCTATATTCTGTGTATATTCTCACCATTAAATGACCCCTGCATTTTAATTCTTGTCATCAACTTGCCCTTACTTCATATGGAAAGGTTCACCTAGACTCTGCCACAGCTTGCTTTAAAGGAAAGGTTAGTTTGCTTTTTATTTCTTGTATTTTGTATTACTTTTTTGCCTTTTGCTATTTTGTATACTGTGATTTGTTTTCTTTACACTGTGTTTTATCTGTATTCTGCTTTTAACTGCATATTAAAACTTGAAAAGAGACCAAGCTCTGTCTCTTGGGAGTCAGACAGAATTTTTTCCCACCCTGTTAGTGTCTTTTTAGTTGCCTGCCCCTTATGTTAATTTGACCATATATCTTGTTTCCTCTCTGCTTTTACTGGCTGGTGTGAGTAAGCACAAAATTATCATTTTGTGAAATCACTCACCTTCAACTATTTAAATTTATTGGCCATCCTACTATATTCCATAGTACCAGAATACAAAAGTGCCCACCCCCTTTCAGTCTATCTTGCTCTTTTAAAAATAGTGGCTCTCCACTAAAACTTAACTTTTTGTACAGATAAAACTTGTTACCCACTTTCATATCTAACTGCTTAGTGCACACTGTAGTGGTTAGGATACACCATTGTTTTTCATCATACCTTTAAGCATCTATTGCGAGACCACCAGTTATTGTAGAGCCCACTTTCTGCCTCTCAGTAGTCATCTTAGGATTCATGCTTCTGTTTTCTCCTGGTGAGAGAAGGAGTACAGTGACGTTATTTCCTGGAGCCTGCTGACCACCAGAAAGCCTAATAACTGCTTTATAGGTGACAGCTTGGAATCTGTGCTTATATTTTGATCCTGGTGAGAGTAGGAGCAGAGTGTATTGATTCCTGACTGTTTCTGGCTGGAGAGTAAGTCTCTGTGCTTAACATACCTGATTGGTCTGGCTGCTATTCGAAGCATGTGCCAGAAAAAGGCTACAAGCCTACAGACCCTTCCATCATCTGGGAAAAAACTGGATCACCAGACAGGCTGTGGCCTGCTTCTCTTCTTGGGATTGGTGCTAACATTTTGCTTCTAGTGAGAGAAGAAGCAAATCTGTATTGTATCCCAACAGAGTGAAGCTGTGGTGAGACTAGCATTAGTAGTAGCGAGGCAGTAGCCATTCATGCGACTCCCATCTTTTCATCATTCTTGACAAGCTAATTCTTTGTTTTCAGTAAGTACTGTTTGATTTGTTCTAACTTCAGAATATCTGCCTAAATACTTCATCCTTAAATGTTCAAGGTCTATGTATTAGTTTTTCTTCAAGTGTTTGGCAGTGTTCTGTAGAGACTCAGACACCTTGAGTAACATTTTTCCTATAAAAGCACAATTGAAATTTCTCCAATATCTAGTTGCACACAGGACAACTAGTTTGCAGTGAAAAGCACTGCCCACATAGTTGCAAACCAGATACTCCTGACAGTGCTTGATATTCTCACTCCAACAGTCTAATCAATAAAAAAGGGTTTGTTGCCATGGATATGAACTTTCCTACTGTCTCCATTACTGGATTGGTGGATATGGGTATCCTGAGGCAATGTAGAAATTCTTTACTGACAGACAGTTAATTCTCAAATAAAATGATATGGTATGTGAGAGATGCATTTACACAATGTCACTGGAGGTAAAGCTCTCACATAAAAGTCCGCCTAATGTCAATAAGGTTGTCAATAGTACACATGCTGCATCCATCCTGCACAATTCAAAGCAGACATATAGATCCATAAATATACTGAGGCACTTAAATGTAACCTTCCTAAACCACAAAGACCTCCTAGACAAAGTACACATAGGAAATACCCTCTGCAGCCCCAAATACACTCTTTCAAAATAACACCCACATCAACACATAGAGCAACATTTCATGGGCCCTCTACCTCTAAGCCCATAAGGCAAGTTAACACACAATCTAACATTCTAGTCATTGGAGACTCCATCGTGAGACACACAGATGTCCCTCTCACCAGGCTGAGTAAGGAGAAAGTTACAGTCATTTGCTTATCTGGGGTTGGAATTCACCACATAACACATGCATTCAGGTCATTGGACCACAATTACCAATTTGACTCAGCCATAGTCAATGTGGGAGTAAATGACCTGAGACGTACCTCTCTAGACTATATGATGAGAGACATCATAGAGCTATCAGAATATGTGGCTGGTATGAGCCTAGCATTGAGCAGCATTTTACCTTCTCCAAGGATGATGCCACAATATGAACAAAAGATGATTGACATTAATAATTGACTTAGTTTCTGGTATCATTCTAAGGGGGTGCAATATTTGTCAGCACGGAAGGAGATGGTCAACAGACCATGCTGCTTTGCTAGGGATGGTCTGCACCTCTCCCCTCTAGGCTTTTGAATATTAGCTAAAACATTGTCTTCCCCCATAGTGCCTTTTTTAGGCAATGCCAAACTGAAAGTACTTTCAACATAGCAAATCAAAACCAAGAAAATCTAAAGGTTTTACTGCTCAAAGCTAACAGCCTAAACAAAAAAACTCCACTCCCTGGAAGCTCTCTTTACCCTAGAGAATGCTGATGTCTGTGTGGTCTCTGAGATGTGGATTAAAGCTGCAGAGAGCACACCAACAGTGCAAGGTTATAATGCCTTCCACATATTTAGACCAGCTACTTCACAGGCAGAGACTAAAGGTAGCAGTGTCTCTATTTACATCAAAAATAAATATACTTCAAGGCTGGTCAAACAGGACAATGCACTTGAACTGCCCCATGTTCAAATCACCATAGGTAAAATCCAATACGACATCCTTGCAAGCTATAGGTCCCCCTCTATGACCCATGAAACCCATACCATGTATTTAAACTTATTAGAAACACTAACCATCCAACCCAATACCATATTCATGGGTGACTTTATTTACCCCACTACTAACTGGAAATCCTATATGACATCAAACGTACATACACAGAGATTCTTGGATTTTGTAAACATAAACGCCCTGGACCAGATACTCAATACACCAACCAAGGGTGCAACCACACTGGATCTGGTCCTCACTAATATGGGAGAGTGCTGCACACCCCCTACTCTAATGCCTTCCCTGGTAATGTCAGACCACAAAATGGTCTCCTTTGAAGTAAAACTAAAACCTGGACCCTCAGCTCAACCGGGAATATTCA
This sequence comes from Protopterus annectens, assembly GCF_019279795.1. Taxonomy (NCBI): domain Eukaryota; kingdom Metazoa; phylum Chordata; order Ceratodontiformes; family Protopteridae; genus Protopterus; species Protopterus annectens. The sequence goes on along the minus strand of NC_056735.1, from coordinate 498,168,611 downwards.
GAAACTATTCTACGATTAACCTCCTGCTATTAAGTGAGAACCTGGAAAAATGGCAAGCCCCTATAAACCCTGAGAACACTTCTGCCTATGCATAACTGTTCACAGAAAGCCTGTACAAGCATGTTAATAGCTGCATAGAGGCAGCTGTACCCACCAGGAAGAAGTACTGAACTAACTCAAAAAACAAGCCACTCTGATGGAATCACAAAATCAATTGGATGTATAACAGAAGGAGGAAAATCATGGCAAAAATTAGGAGGTTCAGCACTCAGGAGGATAAAATCAGTCTCAGCAAACTAAACAAACAACTCGGAGTACAAATAAAGTCTACCAAAGCCAAATTTGAGGTAAGTGTGGCCTCCCAAGCCAAGGACAACCACAAAGCATTCTTTAGCTATATCTGCAGCCTCAAAGGCAATACACAATTCTGTGCAGAGCTCATTGTAAATGTAGCCACCTATACTGTGCCAGAAGATATAGCAAACCTCCTGGCTGATAAATTCAGCTCCAACTTTACTCCTCTCTCCCCCTCAACCTTCCCTCAGGAAATATCATCAAATATAACTCCCCCTACTATCACTAGGGAAGAGGTCCTTAATGCTCTCTCTAAGACCAAGGACCCTGCATCAATGGGCCCATACAATATCTTAAGACGTTTTCCAAATAGCATGAAACATGACCTATCAGGGCCTCTGGAATTACTATTTAACTGTAGCCTCCAAACAGTCTTCGTGCCTCATGAATGGAGAAAGGCAACAGTCATCCCTCTGCACAAAGGTGGGCCATTTACAGACCCTGGAAACTACAGACCCATAAGTCTCACTAGTCTTATATGTAAATCCATGAAAAAAATTATCATGGAGGTGATCAGTAGAGATACTGTAAACCTCCAGACGCTGGACCCAACCCAGCTTAGTTTCGTCAAGGGCAGATCATGCCTACTCAACCTGGTGGACTTATTTGAGATGATCACCAAAGCAATGGATGAGGGCAAAATCATTCACACTGCCTACCTTGACCTGGCCAAGGCATTTGACACAATACCCCACATGGGCATTGTTGACAAAATCAAGAGGTTAGTTACAAACCCGTATGTCACCCAGTGGATAGCCAACTGGCTCACAGACAGTACCCAGGAAGTTAGACTTGGGGAGTCCACCTCTATAAAGAGGCCAGTCACAAGTGGAGTCCCTCAGGGATCAGTCCTTGGACCTCTCCTTTTTGGCATTTACTTCAAAGAAGTCAATGCCAAAGTCAATGGTCTTTGGCTGTCTAAATTTGCAGATGATCGCAAATTAGGAGCTGTCAATGAATCTCACTGACACAAATGTTCTCCAGGAGGGGTTGACACAGACAAATAACTGGTGTCAGAACCATGGACTAAAACTAAATGTCAAGAAATGCATAACAGTATCCTTTGGGAAGTCATCCATCCCTGGTAACTATCATATATGTTGCACAACTTATAAACAAAGGTATGGCATCTAAGTCCAAAGAAGTCATTGTTCCACTGTATTCAGCATTCATCAGACCTACCATTGAGTACAATGCACCCTTTGGTATGTACCTAACCAGGCATATCCAACAACTGGAATGTCCACAGAGATTCCACACTAAAAGAATGCAGGGCGTTAGTAATATGTCCTATGCAGACTGCCTCAAGGCCCTATCCCTGTATTCTGTCTCCTGCAGGCTTTTGAGGTGAGATCTATGCCTGGCATGCAAGGCATTGTCAGACTCCACTCTGATGGACATCCTGCATATCCACAAAACAAACAGTAGCAAAATTACCAGTTCTAAAGATTTAAACCTTGCCTGTGATATAAATAGGATCTGCTGGAGAGATAGGTATGTATCCCATAGACTACCCCATCAATGGAAAAGGCTCCACATCCATGTGAAGCAGAGTTCCTCCCTAACCCAATTCAAGTGCAGTTTGGACAATTGGATGGGAAACCGGAAATTCATCCCTGGTTTGGCAACTATGTCTCTAATGCAAACAGGTAACCTGTAAATGGTTCATCTCTCAGGTCCATACTTACACTTATCAAGGATATTAGAACTTGTCAGAGATTAGAGATGCATGGCTAGGCTTAAAAAGGCCCTTGTGATTGTTAGCCTAGTAAATACCTATGAACTTATGAACCTATGAACCTATATAAGCTGTCCATGTGTGCTCACATAGAGTGGATATAAAAAAATGCCAGGTTTTTGTGATATAAAAAATGAGACCACAATAAATCATTTCACAACTTTTTCCACCTTTAATGTGACCTATAACCTGTACAATTCAATTAAAAAACAAGCAAATCTGTTAGGGGAAAAATATAAAAAATAAAAAAACATGCAATATGCTGGTTGCATAAGTGTGCACACCCTTAAACTAATACTTTGTTGAAGCACCTTTTGATTTAATTGCAGCATTCAATCTTCTTGGGTACACACCTGCCATCAATTAAAGAGACTCTGATTAACCCCAAGTAAAGTTCAGCTGTCCTAGTAGGATTTTTCTGACATTTACTCAGTTGCCTGGGGGAAAAAATATAAAAAATAAAAAAACATGCAATATGCTGGTTGCATAAGTGTGCACACCCTTAAACTAATACTTTGTTGAAGCACCTTTTGATTTAATTGCAGCATTCAATCTTCTTGGGTACACACCTGCCATCAATTAAAGAGACTCTGATTAACCCCAAGTAAAGTTCAGCTGTCCTAGTAGGATTTTCCTGACATTTACTCAGTTGCCTGCTACAGCAAAAGCCATGGTTCACAGAGATCTTACAAAGCATTGAAGGGATCTCGTTGTTGAAAGGTTTCAGTCAGGAGAAGGGTACAAAAAAATTTCCACAGCATTGGATATACCATGGAACACAGTGAAGACAGTCATCAAAAAGTGGACAAAATATGGGACAACAATGATGTTGCAAAGAACTGGACATCTCTCCAAAACCAATGAAAAGACAAGAAGAAAACTGGTCAAGGTGGCTGCCAAGAGACCTACAGCAACACTGAAAGAGCTGCAGGAATTTCTGGAAGTACTTGTTGTGTACTACATGTGACAACAATCTCCCGTATTCTCCATATGTCTGGACTATGGGGTATGGTTGCAAGACAGGAAGCCTTTTCTTACACAGAAAAACATCCAGGGCTGGCTAAAATTTGCAAAACAATACATTGTCTCCCAAAAGCACATGGGAAAATGTGTTATGGTCTGATGAGACCAAGGTTGAACTTTTTGACCATAATTCCAAAATGTATGTTTGGTGCAAAAACAACACTTTGCATCACCAAAAGAATACCATCCCCACAGTGAAGCATGGTGGTGGCCGTATCAAGCTTTGGGGTTGCTTTTCTTCAGCTACAGCTGGGGCTTTAGTCAAGATGGAGGGAGTTATGAACAGTTCCAAATACCATTCACTTTTGGCCCAAAACCTTCAGGCGTCTGCTAGAAAGTTGAAGATGAAGAGGAATTTCACCTTTCAACATGACAATGACACCAAGTACACATCCATATCAACAAAAGAATGGCTTCACCATAAGAAAATTAAAGTTTTGGAATGCCCCAGCCAGATCCCAGACCTAAATCCAATAGAAAATCTGTGGGGTGACCTGAAGAGAGCTGTGCACAAGAGATGCCCTCACAATCTGACAGATATGGAGCTTGTTTGCAAGGAAGAATGGGCAAATATTGCCTAGTCAAGATGTGCCATGCTGATAGACTCCTATCCTAGAAGACTGAATGATGCACTTAAATCAAAAGGTGCTTCAATAAAGTATTAGTTTAAGGGTATGCATACTTATGCAACCAGCGTATTTTACATTTTTTATTTTTTATATTTTTTCCCCTAACAGATTTGTTTGTTTTTCAATTGAATTGTATAGGTTATAGGTCACATTAAAGGTGAGAAAAGTGTTGATGTTTTATTGTGGTCTCATTTTTTATATCACAAAAACCTGGCATTTTAACAGGGGTGTGTACACTTTTTATATCCACTGTAATATGTTTGCTTACAGGCAACCCATTTTGTTTACATTGTGTGCTCGTGCTTCCCTGCACCTCTTCTTGGCCACTGACACTCATTTTGTTTACATTGTGTGCTCATGCTTCCCTGCACCTCTTCTTGGCCACTGACACTCATTTTGTTTACATTGTGTGCTCGTGCTTCCCTGCACCTCTTCTTGGCCACTGACACTCATTTTGTTTACATTGTGTGCTCGTGCTTCCCCGCACCTCTTCTTAGCCACTGACACTCATTTTGTTTACATTGTGTGCTCGTACTTTCCTGCACCTCTTCTTGGTCACTGACAGTGATTTTGTTTACATTGTGTGCTCGTGCTTCCCTGCACCTCTTCTTTGGCCACTGACACTACCGCTGATCACAAAAAGGTACTGCTAAACATATAAGGGCAACGAGCAGCATGCATATTCAATGACCACTGTTGATCATCACTCTAATGCCCTTAAATCATGTAGGCTTCAAGCAAAGCCTACGTGATTGTTAATGGGTCCCCGGGACAGTCTTTAAGTAGAATGCAAAAATTTTCACAACTGTGAAATAATAAAACATCAAATAAAGCAATAATTCTATAGTTCGGATATTGATGATTTAGATATTTCAACAGTAAAAAAAGTTATTTCCAGAAGGGAAACTATCAACAAATTTGTGTATTTGTTTTCAAGACAAATATCCAGAAAATATAATCGTCAGGAATGAGGAAAATATCTATGGCTTATAAGACTAACCAATATATCGAGTAACAAAGATCATAGTTTGGCCAAATACCAAATCCAGAAAACTGGACATAACAGCAGAAAAGCATGTTAATCAGTAAAAAAAAGCTCCACGCAACTAGTTTAGCATACATTTTATGCAATGTATGTATGCACTAGGAAAAATAACAACACATTATTTGGACAAAGCAACATTGTGATCTGGGTATATAGCACTGTCACTTGTGGGTGAACATGCTGGGCCAGATTCCAAAAGAGTTGCTCTCTTAAGTCTGGCCTGATTCTGAGGACCCGCTTTAATTGTAAGTGATTTAATTCTGTGTAAGGCCTATCTGTAAACAGACTTACACTGGGGGTCAGATTCCAAAAGACCTGTTTTCAACTTGCTTTCACTGTAAGTGGTCACTTACACTGAGAGCAAGGCTTTTGGAATTGGCCCCACTGTTTCGTGGTTGCTTTTAAAGTACAGTTCACTCTATAGGCCTTCATATAAAGGCATGCAACAACCCTTAGCAGAATTGTTGTGCAGTGTAGACAAAAATAACATAACATGAAGCAATCAGGTGTAGAAATATGTCTTTTGCTATAGAATTTCTAAACATTAAGCTGCAATACTGGAAGCACTTCTCACCTTCCTGACATGTGTGCAGTCACTGAGACATGGTTCAAGACCACGGAGATCACCATACCTGTGCAAGGTTACAATGCTTTCCACATGTTCAGACCTCAAAATGAGGAATAAAAGAACCAAAGGTGGTGGGGTATCCATCTTCAGTAAAGCCAAGTACACCTTGAGACTGGTAAATAGTATAACTATATTAAAATACTCCATGTCCAATTAACTCTAGGTAAAATTCCCTACAGCATCACTCCTAGCTATAGTTCCCCCACCATGAACCAAGAAAAGCACACCTCCTACCTGGACTTACTGGAATCACTCTCCATACAGCCCAACACCTTAGTCATGGGTGATTTCAACTATCCTTCCGTCAACTGGGTGAAATATACAAGAGCAAACACACTTGCCCAGAGGATTCTACATTTTGTTAATTCAAATGCTTTGGAACAGATACTCTTCACCCCCACAGGGGCTCAAATGTCCTAGACATAGTACTCACCAATATGGGGAGTCACTGCACCCCTCTGTGTGATGCCTCCATGATAAGGTCGGACCATAAAACTGTCTCATTCAAAGTAAGTATTGGACCTTAAACTCCCGCAGGAGCAAAAAAACTAAAGAACTTTTCCAAAGCTGACTTCAGACTACTAAGCAATGGTATAAAAACTTTTATACCCCCTGCACTCACAGACAACAATGACTCCTATGCAGAGGTGTACTCATACGCCTTGTACAAACACTTAAGCAGCTGTATAGGTTCAGCTGTACTTGACTAGACCGAAAGCAGGTCCTCCCAGAAAAACAAGTCACCCTGCTGGACCTCAAGTATAAACAAGTTATATAGCAAGAGAAACAAACTGATGTCTAAGAATAAGAAGGAACTGATGCAGCAGAGAAAGAATTCCCTCCTCAGCCTGAACACGCAAATCATAAATCTCATGAAATTCTCTAAAGTTAAGTATGAAGCTAAACTAGTGTCCATAGCAAAGGATAATAATAAGGCATTCTTTAATTACATCAGAAACCTAAAAGGGAATGCCCAGCTTTGTGCAGAACTAGTGCTAGATAAGTGCACTCATACTGCACTGGAGGAAATTAACAACCTGTTAGCTGACAGATTTGGTGCAAACTTCACCTCCCTGCCCCCACCGGCCATACCTCAAAGCATACCCGAAACCAGTCCTCTGCCTAGAATCTCTAGAGATCAGGTATTATCTGTGCTCTCCAAGGCCAAAATGATGGCCTCAGTGGGACCAGAACACATCCAAGGATGCTTATTAAGTAATCTAAAATGGGACCTAGCAGAACAACTTAGTGCTCTCTTTAACCATAGCTTGAGAAATGGCTTTGTTCAAGTAGAATGGAGACTAGCAACAGTAATTATCTTGCACAAAGTGGAGGCATCAACAGAACCTGAGAACTATAGACTCATAAGTCTAACCAGTCTAATCAGCAAGGGGGAGCCATCAATGGAACCTGAGAACTATAGACCCATAAGTCTAACCAGTCTAATCAGCAAGGGGGAGCCATCAATGGAACCTGAGAACTATAGACCCATAAGTCTAACCAGTCTAATCAGCAAGGGGGAGCCATCAATGGAACCTGAGAACTATAGACCCATAAGTCTAACCAATTGGATCAGCAAGGCCATGGAAAGAATCATCATGGACCTTATCAACAAGGACATAGGTGACCTTCAATCTCTAGACCCAACCCAATTTGCCTTTGTTAAGGGTAGAGCATGTGTATTACACCTGGTAGACTTCTTTGAGAAAGTCACCAAAGACCTGGATGAAGGTAAGGCAGCGCATTCCGCCTATCTTGACCTGACCAAGGCTTTTGACATAATCCCCCACTCAGGTATCATTGAAAAACTCTCAGTTAGGGATTAACCCTTACATCACTAGATGGGTAGCCAAACTGGCTCACCAACAGAACACATACTGTCAAAGTTGGTGACTCTACCTCTACCAGTAGACCTGCCACCAGTGACATACCACAAGGAGCTGTGCTGAGTCCTTTACTGTTCAAAGTCTACTTTTCGGAAGTCCATGCCAAATTAGACCACCTTTGTCTTACCAACTAAGCTGATGATTGCAAATTAGGTGCAATCACTGAGTCCTCCTATGATGTTAACATATTACAGAAATGGCTAACACAGATAAATGACTGGTGCCAAAGCCACAGATTCATTTGGATAAGCTCACCTACATTGTTCACCATAAAAAGAATAAACTCATTAAATAAATCTCAGACTTCATACACTGCTTACTTGCAGACTGTGGATGATTCTTGGTTCTGCTACTACTGTAATTAGTATCAGATCAATCCATGGGGAATGAAATAAAGCAAATTATTGAGGGAAGGGATAAACCGTTGTACATTTGCCAATGGAGTTCTTGTAATATTTGCTGTGTTCATTGGATGCATATGATTCTCAAAGAATGTTTCAGAGCTTTGAATAACACTTTTACACATAATGTTTTCTGATGCTACATTCATTTGGGTCTTGCATCAAGTCACAAGTATTTAAATTCTGTGTTCCACTGATTTATAAAGTATTTCTACATTTACTTGGATTTCATTAATTGTGCACTGTTTTGCACAAACCATATAGGAAGTTACTTGTATCATAAGAAACTTTCCTTGCTTACAACTTACCTTTCTTAATGTATTTAAAAACTTGCCAAAACCTTCAGTGAGTTTTGTAAGTCAAAGTTGATCATTTAGTAATTGGTATGAATGCTGCTGGGAGGACAGCTGGTAGACTTCTGGAAGAAAGTATTGGTTTAATAGCAGTGGATGTAGATTGTGGGTGGTATTCATTGTCATTAAGTGAATATGTTAAGGCTGTCTGCACTGTCCATGAATGAGTGGACAAACCCACAATTCATAGAGGCCACTTACACTAATGGGTGATGGCCGCGAATAAGCATAAGCAAATCAAGTCATAATGAGATGTAAATGAGAATTTATGTAAAAATGTGTATGCTGATGAAGCATTCTCTCACCTATTAGCAATTTGTATTGATATTTTACCACTTTTTCTTGCCACCTGCTGATACATTATATGAAGCGGAGTCTCACCTATGCTATCTACTTTGCAGTCTGTGAAAATGCTGTCACTTGCTGCTAGCCTTGCTATTTCCTGTTGTGAGTTGTTTGTCTTGGCTGAGACAAAACTGTGTGTACCCAGAAGCACTGGTTGGCCAAGATGGCAGAGGTATACAGAAAATAACCCATTACAATATTGACAATCAGGAGATACCAGATATGTTCAGAGTGGACAGGGATATTATAAGAGGCTAAGTGAGTATATATGACCCCCACAGGCATTCTGGAGGAATGTGTGAACTTCATATTCCTATGGATACTAAGATACATATAGCACTCACTACATTTACAACTGGAACCTTTCATAGACTGACTGGGGACACGTTGGGTGTCTCACAAGCTTCTGCCTGATGGATACTGCACCAGTTTATGGATGTTTTCTTGGCCCATGTGAATCAGTGCATTTATTTCTCTGTGTCACCTCAAGACCAAGACAGAACTATGCATGCCTTTTATGCAGCGGTACAGTTCCCTGAGGATCTCTGTTCAAAAGATGTTGTAATTAGGGCCCTTCTGGTCCGTGGGTTGAGTGGTACCACAAAATGAATGGCTACCATCCCATCAATTACCAGGTAGTATTTGATGCATAGGATGCATCACCAAAATCTCTGTCCAGCATCCTAGTAGTGCACATAATTCACATTTCTGGTACACTGGCTCACTCTACCCACCTCTTTCTTCATGATAGGATGCCCAGTGGTCATCTGGTTTGTGAGTTGAAAAATATATATATTTATTTCTCTTTTCTGTTATATTTAAGAAGTTATTCATGATAAAATGTATTACTGAATATTAAATCACTTTTTCTTTGATTTGCCCCCCCCCCCTTCTTTCTCTCGCTCTCCTGTGGTTTATTTTCTTGTAATTGATGCTGGCTGTCAACTAGAACCATGGCTCATAACACCAGTGAGAAATCCAAGTGGAGCTGTAGAAGAGACCTATAACACATCCCTGTACCAGACCAATATTATTATCTACAAGGTCTTTGGCCTCCTGAGGAGACATTTTATATGCATTGATGAATACGGGGCTGCCCTTCAGTATGACCCAGTTACTGCATGCAGGATGTTTACTGCATATGGCATTCTGGACAACATGATCATGTGTCAGTCTGTTGGCCAAATGACCCATATTGTCACTGCAGCTCACAGTTCCTGTCCTACTTTGACTACTGGTGACCAGCCTTCAGCAATACTAATGGACCCCATGTGGAAACTCGTGCATGGCATACGGCTGCACAGGTAAAGAGGCATCATTTAGTCCAGAACTATAGCCATGGCATTCAGGTTACTGTTTAATTTCTTGTAAAAATACATAGGGTATAACTGATACATGCAGTGATATCTGCGGACTATGCTGTGAGGTGCATGGTCTTCTCTCACTGTTCATCAGACATTCCTTCTCATCTTTAAATAATTATTTTTTTTATTTTACAACAGATACTAATATTATTATTTGTAAAAGTCATGCTTGATTGTTCACTGTCTCCTGTTCAGTGATGTCAAAAGGTATCCTATTTATTTATTTAGTTGACATTTGTTTACTGGGAAAGTCCAAGTGTGTCAGAAAGTGCCCATTTCAGCGAAGACACAGGCAATAAAACTCCACAATCACAATCATTCAAAAATCAAGTACAGATATTTTAAATTACAAAGTAAAATGTTACACTACAAAACATGGGTGAAAAAATACTGTAATGATAAAAATATAGAACATATGTTTCTTAATAGAGTGCAATGAAAAACAATAACATGAGTTGGTCTTTTGCTGAAAAGATTTCAAGCCTGCATAAACTAAAGCACTGCTGGTGATTCCCTTCTGGGTGAGAAAAGTAAATCTATAGTTTTGTCTGTGACTGATAGAGCTGCTTTCTGTTTTACCTACTCCATTTTGTTTTCTGTTTTAAGAAATCTGTTTGGCCTGGTGGTTTTGTTCTATGTGAGAGGTAGACTTTTAAAGTATCTAGGCTGCACATTTTGCATGTTTTTTTTCCATTGGTTAATTGTCTCTTGAGTGATACTTAAATATACAGTCAATTTTTTGCCGTTTGTCTTTTGATGAAAAGATTTCAAGCCTGCATAAACTAAAGCACAGCTGGTGATTACCTGTTACTGTTTCTCAACCTGCCTCCCATTTTTGATGTACTTTTTTAAACCTGGTGATTATAAGCTGCCCACCCTTACTATAAATTGAGTTTAATAAGCTCTTCTCTTTCTACACTGCTGTTGATAATATTGAATTATTTATTTGCCTTTCCTTGTGCTTGTACTGAAAAAGTGCATTTGCCTCTCATTGTCTGTTCTACTGATTTACTTGATCTGAATTCATTTTCTAGCTTGCTGTGGATAAACTAGTGTATTCTTAGACTTTATCAAGAACTTGGTTTACATCAAGAGGTCAGTGGATTTCCATCTAGTGTACTGGGAGGTAGCTTGGTCTGTTTAGGTTGGTGAAACCCTTGAATTTTCTGCACCAAGAAAATAAGTATATGCTGTGCCTTTACTGCACTTGTATCTGATCACTGCATTTTTTCTGCCTTTTTACTGTTGTGACTGCATATTATTTGAACTTGTTTTCAGCTATATTTTCAGCCTAGATAGCTGCTGAATCTAGCCTGTGTTTGTTACACTCAAGCACTAAACTAGACATCTTACATTAAGAAAGGCTCCTTTGCACTCTTGTGGCAAAAGGGTTTGGATCCATGAGCTGGGGATTGCTGTAGAAAGGTTCATTGTGTACTTTCCTATTGGTAGATTATCTTAAAACTGTTTAATTTCACTTGTATTTAAGCCTTGTGTTTGCTCATCTCTGCACATCATGCAACGGAGGTTAGTGGTGCCCTGTATGGATGCAAATGCCTTTAAACACATTGTTTCCCTAGACACCCATTAGTGGAAACCTTACAAGTTTCTCTGTTGTACTAAAAGCAACTTAGCTGTGCACTGAGTAGTGTTTCCACACCTATCATCCACAACCCTGAATTTTACAACCCTTGATAGTCCTAACACAAAACTGGTCAATCTAGCCCAGTCCTTTCCCTAATAATTCATATAGTAAAAACCTGCTATAATGAAAAGACCATTTCCCATGATTTCCCCAGACAGCTTGATTGATTGATGTGGGAATACTGAGGCAATGTAGTAATTGCCTCATGTATACTGACAACCATTTACTCCTACAGCAAATACCCTATGTGAAAGATGTAAGTACAATATGAAATTGGAATCACGTCTCTCATGTAACAACAAAATGGATACCAAACAAGTTATCAGTATACACTCTTCACCTCTCACACAAACTAAAGACATGACACATAGACACCTATCCCCATAGATATTCACTAGAGGTCTACCAGAAGATTACAGACCTCCCAAACATAAAGAAAGTGCACACACTGTGATGCAAATAGAAACCACTACACATAATAACACATATAAATGTGTCTCAACAGACAAACCCCTAAGGCAAAACACCTCTAAACCATATGTCCATGTCATAGGCATCTCCATACTGAGACACACAGATGTTCCCCTCACCAGGCTCGAGAATGAAAAGGTCACAGTCAACTGCCTGTCAGGTGCCAGTATCCATCAGATCACACATTCACTCAAGTCACTCAACAATAAATACTGTTATGACCTGGTCATTGTTCATGTTGGGGTGAATGACTTGAGATGTACCTCTCTGGACTACATGAACAAAGACATGACTGAACTCTCAGACTATGTGTCCCAGCCAGGTATGACCCTAGCCCTAAGCTTCATTCAAACTTCTCCCAGGATGATGCCATATTATAAACAAAAAATGATCAACTTCAACAATTGGCTTAGATTCTGGTGTCAGTCCAGGGGGATCCAGTATTTGTCAGCCTAGGATGACATGGTCAGCACACACTGCTTTGCCAGAGATGGTCTGCACCTGTCTCTTCTAGGCTTTCGGATACTGGCAAAAGCATTTCCTTTTTTAGGCAACGTCAAAACAACAAATGTTCAATGAAACACAATCCACCCAAGGCAAACTCATGGTTCTGCTGCTTAATGCTAGATGTCTAAACATTAAGCTGCAATCCCTGAAAGCACTTCTTGTCTTGAAAGATGCTGACATCTGTGCAGTCACTGAGACATGGTTCAAGGCCACAGAGAGCACTCTAGCCATACAAGGCTGCAATGCCTTCCACACATTCAGACCTCAAAATGAGCATAAAAGAACCACAGGTGGAGGAGTGTAAATCTTCATTAAAGCCAAGTACACCTCAAGACTGGTCAACAGTATAACTCTCTCAAACTACTCAATGTCCAATTAACTCTAGGCAAAATACCCTACTGCATCATTGCTAGCTATAGGGCTATAGGTCCACTACCTACCTGAACTTACTGGAATCACTCTCCATACAGCCCACACACCTTAGTTATGACTGATTTCAACTATACTTCCATCAACTGGGTGACAGATACTAGAGCAAACACACTCACCCAGAGGTTTCTGGACTTTGTTAACTCAAATGCTTTAGTACAGATACTCTGCACCCCCACAATGGGCTCAAATGTCCTAGATATAGTACTCACCAACATGGGGAGTCACTGCACTCCCCCATATGATGCCTTCACTGGTAAGGTCGGACCATAAAATTGTCTCATTCAAAGTAACTATTGGATGTGACACCCCCACAGGAGCAAAAAAACTGAAGTGCTTTGCCAAAGCTAAGTTCAGACTACTAAGCAATGGTATAAAAAGTTTTATACCCCCTGCAATCAAAGACACAATGGCTCCTATGCAGAGATGTATTTAACGCCTGTACAAACACTATAGACTAGGCTGTACCTAACTGGATCAAAACCAGGCCCTCCCGAAAAAACAAACCACCCAGGTGGATGTCAGTATAAACAGGTTATATAACAAGTGGAAGAAATGGATGTCTAAGAATAAGAGGAAACTGACTCAGCAGAGGAAGAATTCCCTCCTCAGCTTGAATAAACAAATCAGAAATCTCATGAAATTCCCTAAAGCTAAGTATGAAGCTAAACTAGTGTCCCTAGCTAAGGATAATCATAAGGCATTCTTTAATTACATCAGAAACCTAAAAGGGAATGTCCATCTTTGTCCAGAACTGATAATAGATAGTAGCACTCATACTGCATTGGAGGGAATTGCCAACCTGATAGCTGACAGATTTGATGCAAACTTCACCTCCTGGCCCCACTGGCCATACCCCAAAGCATACTCAACACCAGTCCTCTGTTTAGTATCTCTAGAGATCAGGTCTTATCTGTGCTCTTCAAGGCCAAAAGCATGGCCTTAGTGGAACCAGAACACATTCCAGGGTGCATATTAAGCAATCTAAAATGGGACCTAGTAGACCCTCTTAGTGCTCTCTTTAATCAAAGCCTTTATAGTCCTTGTTCCAGTAGAGTGGAGAACAGCAACAGTAATCCCCTTGCACAAAGAGGGGCCATCAACAGAACCTGAGAACTATAGACCCATAAGTCTAACCAGCAAGGCCATGGAAAGAATCATCATGGACCTTATTAACAAGGACATAGGCAACCTTCAAACTCTAGACCGAACCCAATTTGGCTTTTTTAAGGGTAGATCAAGATTATTAAACCTGGTAGATTATTTCAAGAAAGTTACCACAGCCCTAGATGATGTAAGACAGTGCATACCATCTATCTTGACCTGGCCAAGGCGTTTGGCATAATCCCCTACTCGGATATCATTGAAAAACTTTCTCAGTTAGGTTTTGTAAAACAGACCTGGAAACAGTCACATATCTTGTAGCTGGTTGTGATATACTATTGGCAGAAGGATTGTATACTGAAAGGCATAACAATGTGGCAAGACTGTTGCACTGGGGATTGTGCAAACATTATGTTACTGAAATGGCTGAAAAACATTGGAAACATGAGCCACAAAGCATCATAAAAAACGATGAAGTTTATATCACATGGGAGAACCCACTACCAACAGTTCAAAAATAGATGCAGGAAAACCAGATATAGTAGTCTATGAAAAGAAGGCAAATGTAGCATTGATTATTGAATTTGCTACACCCAGTGACTACAGTGTCTCATGTACAGAGAGACACAAAGTCATAAAATACCAGAATTTGCAGGCAGAAATGAGGGCAATTTGGAAGAAGGATACCCAGACAGTTCCAGTAGTATTAGGGGCAGCAAGTCTTATAAAAAAGAATTTACAATCGTACTTGAATATGTTACTTCATACAAATTGCAAAAGGAGTTATTATTGGGCACACTGTGGCTGCTGCAAAGAGCACTTTTGGCTAACATCATAGATTGAAACAATACTAATTTCATGTAATTTAATCATATTTTGACTTAAGAATGGGGTCCATTCCTGTCATGGTATTAGAAACCAAAAGACTTAAAGAAATAAAAAAAATATATTAGGGATTAATCCTTTATATCACTAGATGGGTAGACAAATTGGCTCACCAACAGAACACATACTGTCAAAGTTGGTGATTCTGCCTCTACCAGTAGACCCATCACCAGTGGCGTATGACAAGGTGCTATGCTGGGTCCTTTACCATTCAAAATCTACTTTTCAGACGTCCAAGCTAAATTAGATGGCCTTTGGCTTACCAGTTTCACTGATAATTGCAAATTAGGTGCAATCACTGAGTCCTCCAATGATGTTAACATACTACAGGAAGTGCTAACACAGACAAATGGCCGGTGCCAAAGCCATGGTCTGAAACTAAATGCAAAAAAGTGCATTATTAATCCCTTTGGCAAAGTAGAATTCCCATCTAACTACAGTATTGACAACACTCCCCTAAGTTCGAACCCAGTGATGTGAGACCTAGTAACACAGATAGATAGCAATCTGAACTTTGACCACCAAGTTTCCTCTGTGGTAAGGAAAGCATTCTGCATTGTGTACCACATAAGTAAGGGCATTACATCCAAGTCTAAGGATGTTATAGCCCCACTGCACTCAACCCTCATCAGACCACTAATAGAGTACAATGCTCTCTTTTGCATGTACCTTAATAGAGGCACAGAGGTTCCTCACCAAGAAAATACAGGTCCTCCAAACCATGACATATATGGATAGACTAAAAGCCCTGTCACTGTACTCTATATCATATAACCTGTTGATAGGAGACTTGTGCCTGGCCTACAGGGCAGTCTTCAACCCTGCCCTGATGGATATGCTTCACATACACATATCTAAAGACACAAGAGTCACTCGCTCTAAGGATCTTAACCTAGCCAGTGAATGTAACAGAACATGCTGCAGAGACAAATATGTCTCCCACAGACTGTCGCTCCTCTGGAACAAACTTCCAGTTCATGTCAAGCAGAGCTCTTCATTGACCCTATTCAAGCCAAACCTGGACAAATGGATGGGAGACAGCAAATTCACTCCAAAGGTGCACCCATGTCACTCATGGATATGGGGAGTCAGTGTTGACCATAGACTAGCTCTGCAAAATACATTCACTTAATAAGGACAGATGGGGTAACTTGTGATTAACATGGCTAGACTTGTAAGGGTGTTAGGGCTACTAGCCTAGTAACCTCCTATGAACCTATGAATAAATATGTGATGGCAAAACTCAATAGTAATATTATTTGTTATATAGTATGTGATAAATGAATCCTGAAAAAATTCTAATAAGATATTTAAAGAGATATTAGAGATTACATGATTAGAGAAAGTGAGGGGAAAATTGAGTGATGTCTTAGTATGAGAGGTCGTGTTCATATTATATTTATAGAAAGAAGAAGGATGGAGAGAAGGACATTATAAGAAGAGCGCAGAGTAAGGTGTCATCAGGTAGCTTAGATGAGTAGGGAAGAAAGAGAAAGTAGAGGAAAGGTCTGCAGAGATGAAGTGGATAGGGTAAGGCAGTAGGGAAAACAAAAGAAAGGAGTGGAGTAGGAGACTGCAGAGGGTTGTGAAGTGTGATTCTGGCAGAAGGGAGTGAGCGAAGTACAGTAAGCCATTTCACACTTGCGAGTAAGGGGTTGCTCTTTACTTTACTCACTCGAAGTCTAGTACAGAATTGCGATAAAAGCTGAACCTGCAGAAATGAGTTCTAAACATGCAAATACAGAAGAACAGGTGTTTCTCATGTCAGACTTGGGAAACACTGAATTACCAATGAAAACTGAAGAGCAGGGAACTACAGACATGTGAGAAATCTGAAGTGGAATTATTTAACTCCTTTGAAGAAGTGAGGAAAGCTATCAGTGAATTTGAGGAAAACACAAAATCCAATTTCATTGTTGTGGAACAGAACAAACACTTTTCAAATGAAAGTTCCTGCTTGGGATTATTATTATTATTTAGTGGACTGGCGACGGATGGAGTGCTTATGTGATGGGAACTAATTCTATCAGATTCTACAAATAAGTACGGAATAATTATGAATACGCACTGCTTCTTCATACATCTTGTGCATTTTTCATCATCAATGGAAGTTCGGGGCCTTTGAATTGTTTGAGTTTTTTAGTACATTGAACTAGCGAGCATAGACATTTCTGACTGACTAACTAATTGATGATATGATGAGCTCTCATATATATATATTTTTTTGGTTTGTTGTAAGTATTAATTCTTTCATTGTTTGTCTATTACATTATCGATGGACATTCATCATTGTTGGACTATATTGGCTGTCTCACAATCTTCTTCAAGTGGACATTTTAACTCTATATGTCATTAATATCATTCATGTTATTGGGTTTGATGACATTGGTGTGCATTTTTGGTATGGAGAATATATTGCTAAGTGTATAGTGTATAATCAGCAAATTTAACCATTTCTTGTTAATTTTCATCTCTTCAACTTATATAATTGCAGTCACCATTTATTCTTGACATTGAAAATGGAGATGCAGTCTGAAAAAAGTTCTATGTTGTCCACAGTTCCTTTATGTTTGGACAAATGTGACCTATAGACATCCTTTCAAGTTCCAGCTTTAGAAGAAAAGATATTTGGAAGGGAAATTCGATTGAGAGGCCATAGGATCAAAAGAAGCAAACTACTGGAGACAAAGGTTTAGGATTCCTGTGTGAGCTTACTACCTAGGACATTTTTGTATCTAGGACTGGCCTAATTAATGTTCTAATGAATGGGATGTTTGACATTCTCTGTTTTTTCAACTGTTTGTACTTTGTGAGATCAGCGGACATTGTACTTTTCCAGTGGGTGTTTGATTTGGATTAGACGGCGAGGGATGGTGTATGCTTTTATGTAATTTGCTTGCCTCAATAATTATTGAATAACTGACTGTACTTTATCCCTGCTAGGTGGTTAGTGCATGCACCCCATCAGGATATCCAGTAGCCAAACCCTCCAAATATTGTCCCCCACTTACTCCTTATCCACTCACTACTACAACTGCCTTTCCCCCCCTCCACTCCACCCTTCTATATCCCTGTGAATCCACCCTCACACATTTCATTCTAATCCTCTCCTCTCAAACTTATTAACCATCTCTCTTCCTACACATCCTTCTCACTCAACTCATACTCTGTCTCCCACCATGCAAATAAAATCTGCCTATGCTCTAATACCCTTATTTCTAAGCCTAATCCTCTTCTGCTTACTCTACCTTACTAGTCTCCCACAGTTTTGGCACTCCTCTCCCTTTCATACAACTGCGATTTACATTAAAAAAGACTTTCCCTTTACAACCCGAGCCTCCCCCCACCTCTACAAACATAATGAATATTTTCTATTTCAAAGGAAGCTCTTCCTTACCCCTAGTAAACCACTTCCCATACCCACCAAACTCACCTCATTTGGTTCAAATATCTACACCTATGACCCATTAGAATATAGATACCTATCCATACTGTATTCAAAATGTATCACCCTCCTCCTCCGTTCTGGAGACATACACCCTAACCCAGGGCCTTCATGCAACTCCACCTCTAAACCACATTCACATAGCTCTCCCCTGCATGACAAATCTCTTCTCCTTGCCACATTTAATGCCAGGAGCCTTTGTAATAAAATACCTTCCTTTCACGCCTGGATCTCTCATAACAAACCTGATATTGTCTCTATCACAGAAACCTGGCTAAAACCACACATAAAAGATACCGAAATTATGCCCCCTAACTATAAACATATAAGAAGTGACAGACCTCAAAAGAAAGGTGGAGGAGTAGCCTTATTCTCATCCTCCTCCTTAGCAGTAACACCCTATACTAAGCCCATACCCTCATTTGACACCGCCGAGCAAACCCTAGCCCTTCTTAAAGTAAATAACAATAAAACTTTATGCATTGCCTCCCTGTTCATTCATCCTGGTAACAATATCCCTATACTGGAAGATATTCTTGCCTGCTTCACTTCCAACATAAATAGTGAGACTATAATCCTAGGCGATGTCAACATAAACTGGTCTTCCATTGACTCATCTACCCCTTCTCAAAGCATCAACCTATATCAATTCACACAGCTAATCAAAACCGCTACTAGACCAAATAAAGATTACTCCACAGGTAGCATTCTTGACTGGATACTAGTCTACCACCCAAACCAAGTTTCTGATAGTGGTACTCTCACAGACTCCCTTAGTGACCATCTCCCTGCCTATATATGCCATTCCCCCTCCACCATCCTCTTTCAACACAGACACATTACCACCTGCAACATGCAAAACTTCAACCCCCTAATTTTCTCTAATACCTTAGAACAGATAGACTGGAACCCTCTAAAGTCCCTCCCTTTAGATGCCGCAGTCTTACATTTCAATAGAATTTTCACTGATATACTTAACCACTTCTCCCCCAGTAGAACCAAAAGACTCAGATCCAAAACAGTCCCCTGGCTAACTAAAGACACAAAACTACTTATGCATCACCGAGATGAAATCTGGAAATACTACCAAAAATGCAAAACTCCCTACTCTCTTGCCGAATACAAGCAACTGTGGAATCAAGTAAAAAAACAAATAGCCACTGACCGCAAATCCTACTACCTTAAACTTCAAAATAATCATAAAACCAACCTGAGAAAATTTTGGAATAGTATTTCATCAATATTATCCCCAGGCAAAAATGAGAACCCTTGCCCTGACCCAGACATACCAGACCTCCACCTAGCTACCCAATTTAACTCCTTTGTCACTGACTCCATAGGCAAACTCACCTCTTCTTTCCCTAACAACACCCCCCCCCAACTTAACTGATAACAAAAACTTAACATCCATGAACCAAGTCCTCCCCTTTTACTCTCAAATCCATTCCTACCCACACTATAAAAAAGCTCCTAAAAAAGTTAAAACCTTGTTCTAATGACCCAGATGACATTCCATCCAACTTTTTCCAACTAGCTGCTGATGGCATAGCCCTTCCAATCAGCATCCTAATCAATTGCTCCATTCAGGAGTCCTATGTACCATACCTCTGGAAAAAAGCCTTCATTATCCCCCTCCATAAAGGAGGTACAAACTGTTCAATCTCCAACTTTTGCCCTATTGCTATCCTATCACCTATCTCTAAGATACTCGAAAAATGTACTCCCCTCCAACTATTACCCTACCTATTGGACAACCAACTCCTAACTCCTACCCAACATGGGTTTAGACCAGGACATAGCTCCATCACTGCCCTTATTTCCTTCCTTGAAATCATTAACTCTGCTCGTGACTCTGGGAACATAGTTTCTACGCTCCTCCTTGACTTATCTAAAGCTTTTGACACTGTCTCTCATGTGCTTCTACTTTCTAAACTCTCCCATCTTAATCTCTCCTCTTCGTCTATCAAATGGTTCTCCAGCTATCTCTCAGCCAGGGAACAAGCTGTAAAATGGAACTACTGCACTTCCTCTTTCCTTCACACCCCAACAGTTGTACCCCAAGGCTCAATTTTGGGTCCTTTACTATTTAACATTTTCATCAATGATTTCCACCAAAAGATCCCCAATGCTAAACTGGTGCAATATGCAGATGACTCCACTATCATCTGCTCAGCCAAAACTCTTCCTTTACTAATAAACCTTACGCAAGAAGCCTTCTCCTCCACTGAGTCCTGGATGCTTGACAATCACCTAGCCCTAAATGCCTCCAAATCTAAAATAATGATCTTTACCCCTTCTAGACATACTGCAGCTGACAAAGCATCATTCTCTATACTTAGCCTAAAGAAAACAACTATTGAAATAGTTCCCCATACAAAACTTCTGGGCATTCTTATCGATGACCAGCTAAAATTTGATATCCACCTACCAACCAGTATTAAAAAGACTCATCAAAAACTTGGTATGCTTTATCGACACAGGCGCTACCTTTCTCTGTCTTCTAGACAACTCCTATCTACCACCTACCTCCTACCCTCCCTTTTGTATGGAGCTCCGCTACTCTCTAACCTCCAGTCATCCCTAAAATCTAAACTTTCCTCATGTTATAACACAATTTCAAAGTTTGCCACAGGATCCAAATCCTCTACTCACTATTGCAACTCCCTACATGCTCTAAATTGGTTGGAACTCCCAAGCTACCTAAATTTCATTCAGCTAACTACAGCACACAAGGTGATTTTCAAACCTTCTAACTGTCCATCACTCTCCTCTTCCCTAAAACTTCACCAGTCACATAGAACACTTAGATCTACATATCAGAACCTCTTAGAACTTTACAAGCCTTTACACGCACCAGGGCAACTTCTACTATCATTCTCCCTTGCCAGATTATGGAACTCTCTTCCCCCTTACATTAGAACTACCCCTAACCTACAATCCTTTAAAACCGTACTCCACTCTCACCTCTACTCCCTCTGGGAGTGCTCCTGTACCCATCCTACCTGATTCCTGATACCTATCCCTATTCTATTCTACTCTAATCTCTGCCACTGCTTCAGTTCATCTCTCTAAAATTCCTTTGCCTAAATACATGTAGTGTATTAAATGAACATAAATTTATTGTTTTTGTTAATATCTTATAAGTGATTGACTCAGCTCATATATTTCAAGATATGTAAAATCTTGCCTTGCTGAATATTGAATGTTAAACTGTTGTTCTCATATGCTGTACTAATACATTGTATATTGTATATTGTCTTTCTGTCTGGAGTTTTCTCCTTGGGCCTCCATTGAAAATGGGCTACCTTGGTCCAATGGACTTTCCCGGTTAACAAACTGAAATAAATAAATAAGTTCAGCCAGGATTGGCACAGGAGCAGGTCCAAGATTTTGCATAGTATTCTTTTAGAGTGCATTTAAACGTGAGTAGGTTAAAAAATGTATTTTGCTACTGGGTATGAATATAGGCTTTCTACAGGGGATTTATTCAGTTTATTTAGGGTGAGAAGTCTCTTTTCCTCTGATCTAAGGATTATTTTAGGGAAATATATTTTGATTAAAGGGGTAAGAACTGGGCAGGCTAATGATTTGGGTATGGTTTTATGAATTGTTATAAGGTGAATGTAGGAGAGGTGCAGGGGGAGTTCCAGATAGCTAATGGTATGCAGAGCTTTAGAGTGATGGGTAAAGGAGGAGGAATTAGTAAAAAACTTAGCAATTTTGTTGTAGAAGCTTTCAAGTTTGTTCTTATGGAAGATTGTAAGCTGGTTAGAATTGATGCTCTATAGAGGAGGGAGGGAGGGTAGAACATAGGTTTTGACTAGAGTAATTTTTGCTGGTATGCTTAGAAAAGTATATATATAAATATAAGTAATAATCACATTTTTAACTGTTTTGCACAATGAATTCTGGTAAGGTGGTTTACCTAAGTATGCATGTACTCAGGTGGCTCAATTATTAAAAAGTGATAGTTCATTATTTAAAATGAGTTTATACCGTCCATTGAATGAAAAAGGATCATATTTGTTTTTTATATTATGCAATGTTTTCTCTGTTTGAAATATGTTGTCTGTTGAAGTACTGCATATCAGATTATTTTATTTTGTCACACAATAATTTTTAGCCTCAGAAACAAAAATATCATCATTTGTGCAGTGGTGAGGTTGAAGTGGCAGCAATGTTTCTTTACGTGGCAGACTACTCATTTTACTCTGTAATTTTCTCATTAGTGTTTCATCAAAAATTGTGTATTACTAGTTTTTAGTTGCAGGTAACTGTCAACTGTAAAAATGGTAATACATAGAGCTATAATGGTGTTAATGACTCCAGTCTTATGTCATGACATGTAGCTTTCCTTCCACAGTTTCATGAGATTTTAAGTACTACAATTACAGGAAAGAAATGCTTAGAGTTGAAAAGTGTTCTAAGCCCCGCCCTTTTTTAAATAACTTGTTCCTGTTCAAGTTAAACATTGTCTTGTGTTTGTAAAGGTCAAATTGTAAATAACAGAAATGTACTTGATTCACAGCAGGTCAAGATGAAATGTATCATACACATCTTACAAAGATAGGCTCACTCAGGGTTGCCAGACGTCCCTATTTGGGCGGGACTGTCCCGAGATCAGCAGCCTGATCCCGAGTCCCGCCCTGCCGGTTTAAATCCTGGCCAGCCCGCTTTGTTTGTTTTTTTTTTTTTATTGTCCCGTAAAGTAACAGCAAAATGTGTAAAGTTTCCTTTTCCATTTGAGATCAGGCTACCTGCCGAAGGACCCCGAGTTTCTAACTTTCTACTGTGAAGTATGTAAAAAGAATTTCATGTCATTTTTTTATATTAAATTATTTCCCTTCATTGGGACTACGCGGAGGTTCGTGTGCTTTTGACTTACATTTCGAATATACTACAACCTTCGTTTTGTCAGTTGCACTCGCTACAATATTTCAGCAGAACAGTAACTTTAGTCCTTACAGTCTATACCTGTCTCATTATATCTGATTTTTGTTTAGCATCTGAGCAGTCCCCCGCTGGGCATTATTTCTTCAGTTAAAAAAAGCAACAGAAAGTTAGGAAATGTGGAACGTTTAAGAGCTAGGAATTAAAAATAGAAAAGGCAAGTGCCTTTATTTCCGAGAACGTTACACAAGGGAACGAATAGATATTATGAAGAATTTTTTACGGAATTGTTAATCAACTAACTTATTCTTTGGGAGGTGTGAAGTAACGGTTTACTCGGAGAATACAAAAAAAATCTGGGAGGCTCAGATATACAAAACGTTTTTCATTTATCCCTTTGAGAGTGCTATTTATGGACGGTCAATGGCTGTAGTTCAAACACAAGTAGTTGTGCTTGCAATTGTTGTGTACTGTAATAAAATCCAGACTACTTAACATAGCACTTAGTTTCTTACTTCATGGAATTATGGCCAAAGTCTAGAATAATCATTAATAAAGGTCCCAATTCGGTGTATACTTTTTTGTTACTGACTTAGAAAATTGACAGAAAAAGAAGACACATCTTTACATACATTTTCCGAAGTAAAATTATTGTGTAACTTAAGGCATTGTCATATTTTGACAGTTATTCATTTGCTTAACTAATAAGTCTTTAATTTTAAGATGCACAGAGTAAAACTTTGACCCAGAATCGGGGACTTTCTTGAAAATCAGGGATGGTTATACCTGGCATACGGGCCAATCAAAAATTGCTAAACACGGAGCTTCTTGTGTTCCGCATTAAACACGAGAAGCTCCGCGTGTTTACCGATTTTTGATTGGCCCATATCTGATATCTGAGCCAATCAAAAATCGCTAAACACGGAGCTACTTGTGTTGAATGCGGAACTGCAATGCATTAAACACGAGAAGCTCCGTGTTTAGTGCAGAGCTGAGGTACTGAGTGAGCTTAGTGAGTTCCACATTAAAGACCTTTTTTTTTTTTTTGGTCTTCACTAGCCGTGAGAGACCTTCTTCTTCTTTTTTGTCCCTGGGGTGCTGGAAATCTGGCAACCCTGGGCTCACTGCAAGTGATTTTCAAAGAGGGGCTGTCATGAGGGCTGAATGGTGAGTTGATTTGATGTCATGACCTACTAGATATAAGCGACCCTGCAGACACTGATCTGATAGTGCTTTGGGAATGTGATCAGGACCTAGAATGAATGATTCTGCAGGTGTAGATGAATGCTGACATGGGCTGCATGAAATCTATTGTGCTAACTCCCCTCCCCCCAGGTAATTACAGTATGTTCTGGAGAAGCACTTGTAGTCTCATGTGATCTGCCATTATGTGTCCAAATAATACCTCATCCTCTTGCCTTTCCAAGACTGACTTGTACTTGGGTCTGGTTAAGTCCTAAATAGTGAACAAACAGAGGAGGCCTTAGATGCTTGGTATGCCACTGTACTACGCATCAGTGTAATCATGGCATTATCCCTATTCTGTGCCATTTCCATGTAGTGCTGGAAGTCCTCACACAAACCTTGGAGGACTCTGACCATTTCCAGCTTACTCTCGGTGGTAGTGCCCTCAGCCCTAATAATGATATAACACATTTGTTGCTGGACAGCTAATGCTTTACATGTTTCCTGGGGTAGTTTTATCAAATTCTTGCACCTGGCTTCCCTTTGTAAAGGTCTCACTGCAGACATTATTATTTCTGAATGTCTACCATCATTTTCAAGGTGCTCATCTGGGTTTGGAAATACTGGTGTGGAGGTGCATATTTCTATTCCCTGTACAAGTGTGAGTGTAATATCACCATGTACTTGGCTTTGTGATGCACTGTCACTTCCTACAGAGTTGTTAGCTGTTATGAGGTGTATGATCCTACCATTAAACTTGGGGGCTGCATGTGGATGCTTCATAAATATAAGTATCATATCATTATCCTCATCTTCAACAACCATACTGCTGCTGATATGCTCCAAATGTATTGGTATATGTAACTCTTTGTTTCTGCTGCTGACCCTGTAAAATTATTTGAAAACATTGCTAATAAAGCAATAGCATTCACTACTGTAAGCTTATTAAGGAAGTGTGCACACTTACTTTGTACACTGCTTTCATCATCATTTTGTGTTGATATGGAAGCTTTACCTATTAATAGCAATTGTCATGTGTTTAATGCAAGCATTCCATATCACTATTACATTCTGTATATAATTATATGTTACTGTTTTTAAACCAACCTTCCAGAGTAGATGAGTATAGCTGCTGAAAATGTTGGTAATAGCCAGTGTCCTCACCACCTCTGAATATTCCAGTCCCACCATTTTTTGTGTAATAGTCATCCCCATGGACAAAAGGAGATATTCCTCATCTGGTGTTAAAAGAATAATTGTTGGAGGTCCCCCCCAGTACTGGTATGTGCAATAGTATTCTGCCTCCCCTTGCTTCTAGCACATCCTACCATATCATTTGCCCTCTTCTTGCACTGTGTTAATGTGTGGTTTCTTCCAGTAGCTGTATTAATATCCAGGGCATCTTGATTCCAGGCTCTTGTTCTCTCAGCTTGTTTGGGCCCCCTTTACCAAGCAGACATTTAACATACATCCTAAGGACTGCTGTGAGGATGCAGTTTTACTCATGGCCAAAGTTGCCCTTTCTCCACCTTGATCCCTTGTTTTGCATCATTATTACACATGAAAAAATACGTTGCAGTTATACACAAAATACATTTCATAGGATCATAGAATCATAGCAGGCTTCTAGGGCAATGGCCCTGGGGCCCTTACGAATCTTGCCAAGAGTTTATCCACAAAAAAGAAACCTCAGTCAGCACCTGTCACCCCTGTCAATGAGGGACACAGGTGGAGCCCCCAGGACAAATTTGTGATTTCCCATCCACTCATCAAGGTTGTGCTTGAAAAGGGTCAGTGATGTACTCTGTTTGACGTGCATGGGAAGTCTATTCCAGAGACAGGGCAGCCTCTGGGAGACAAAGCTGTCTCTAGCAGATTTTGTTAATGTTGCATATTAGATTTACACCTTTTTTATGGGTAATGTGCTAGGAGTTAGACTTACAGATATGGAGCATCTCTAGTAGGGCAGGGTCTGAGATTGCCTTGTAGACGAGACACAGATCACCTCTAAGCAATCTGTATGATACTGAGTACAGTGATAGTGATTTCAGCCTGTCCACACAGGACAGATATTGGAGGACATGGATTCTCTTTGTGAGGTATTTCTGTGGCCTTTTCAGCTGGTGCAGGCGTTCGGAGTGGTACATACCAAACAGGCATTGTACTCACTTACTGGCCTAATGAGGGAAGATTACAGAGAGGTAATAACCTCCTTTTTTCTGGATGCAATCCCTTTACTTATGAGATGAACCAAGTAAAAGACTTTTCTGACCACTGCCGCTACATGATGGTCGAATATAAGATTGTTGTCAATCTGTGTACTCAACTCTCTCACCACAGGTTGTGCACATAGGGGTATGCCATTGATGTGGTAATCAGTATGGGCTGTGTTTTTGCCAAATAATATGATGATACATTTTTTGTGTTTATCTTAAGGCCATGACTTTGGCACCGGTAATTTGTTGCTGTGAGACCCTCCTGTAGTATGTTAGCATTATTTGTGGAGTCAGTGACAGCACCCAACTTGCAGTTGTCCACAAACTTGGTCTGCCACAGGCCTTTTGTTTTTGCCTGGACCTCTGAGAAGTAGATGCCAAACAGTAGGGGTCCCAGGACAGATCCCTGGGGAACACCACTAGTGGCAGGTTTGCTTTTGGAGGTGGAGGCACCTATTTTGACCTTGTGGATCCTATCCGTGAGCCAGTTGGCCATACACCTGATGAGATAGGGATTTACACCAAGTTGTGTTAGCTTTTCAATGATGCCCGAGAGGGCGGTTGTGTCAAAGGCTTTGGCCAAGTCAAGGTAAACTGTATGTACTGACTTTCCCTCATCAGGAGCCTTGGTCACACTCTCAAAAAAGTCAACCAGGTTCAACAGGCAAAATCTGCCCTTAACAAATCCAAACTTGGTGGGGTCATGTGCTCGGAGATTGCCTATGTCCTTGTTTATGAGGTGCATAATAATATGCTCCATGGCTTTACATATTAGACTTGTCAAGCTAATTCTTACTTCTTAGATACATACTAGGCCAGCTGCCCTTGTAGACCATTTTAAGCCTAGCCAATTTCCTTTGGTGAAAATCAAACCCTGATTCTCATCTGTAAGGTAAACACTTTAGCCACCATGCCAACCCCAAAGGCCGATCCCTAATGGAGTGATAGTTTCCAGGGTCAGTAGTGGCACTACCTTTGTGCAAGGGGATGACAATGGCAGTTCTCCACTCTGCTGGAATGAAGCCTGTACTTAGGCTGTGGTTGAGTAGGGTGAAGCTAGTTCTTGCTGGAGATGGTGCAACATATAGCCTGGAATATTATAAGGTCCCATGGAAACTGTGTTATTTGCTTTGGATAGGGCTTTTAACAATTGATCTACAGAGATGTGAGGTGTGGGACAGGTATCCGGGATGTTGAATGGGCCTTTGGGGGGATAGGGGGGTGAAGTTTGTCCTGAACCTATCTGCTAGTAGGATGGCTAAGTCAACAGGATCAGTGTAAGTGTTACCATTAAGTATTAATTCGGAACAAACCTGGGCTTTGCCATAGAGGTTCCAGACATAACTGAAGAAGGCTTTGTGGTTTCCCTTTGTTTTGGAGGCTAGTTTTGATTTATAATTGGCTTTGGTGGTTTTCACTAGTGATCTAATTTGCGTATTGAGGCTAAGGAGGGAGTTTGTGCCATTCTACCCTTGGACAACAGTTTCTTCCTTTTGTTGATAGAGGATGTCTGCCAGATAGGTTTGTGCTTCCTTGAGGAGTGGGTTTTAGTTCTGTTGGGTGTGGCTGAGTCCATGCATTTGTACAGGCTCTTGTATACAGCATAGATGTCTGCATCCTCTGAGGGGGCGGTGGTGTGAAGTTACTGATACCCTCCCTTAGGAGGTTGTAGTCAGTTTCTGAAGTTTTTTAGCCTGGTTATGGCTGGGGGGTTGGGTGGGATAGAAACTTCAAAAGAGACAGACCGATGATTTGATCTCATCAAATAACTTATTATGGGAGTGGTGCAGCAGTCACCCATGTTGATGAGAACCAAGTCCAGAATGTTGTCTCCCCTTGTGAGGGATGAGACAAGCTGGTCTAGTGTGTTAGACTTGATGAAGTCAAGGAATCATTGGGTGAGTGCATTACTGCAGGAATACTTCACCCAATCTATGGTGGTGTAGTTGAAGTCACCAAGGATCAGGGTGTTAGCGGGTACCTTGATGAAGTCAAGTAGGTCCAGGTAGGGGGAGTGGGTGTCCTGAGTCATGGGGGATCTATAGCTGGCTATAACATGGATTGGTGTCTTGCCAACTGTCAGTTGCAGCTGGAGAAGTTCTAGTGCATCATGCTGGCAAACCAGTCTAGAGGTGTGCTTGTCTTTAATGAAGATAGAGACTCAACCACCCTTAGTCTTCCTGACCTCATTTTGAAGTCAGAATGTGTGGAATGAGGTATAGCCTAGAAAGGCAGGGGTTCTCTCCACAGCCTTGAACCAAGTCTCCATGACTGCACAGATGTCAGCATCTTTGAGTGTAAGGACAGCTTCCAGTGAGTCCATTTTCAGGTTAAGGCTCCTAGCGTTAAGCAGCATGACCTTCAATTTGCTTTTTGACAGATCTTTTATGTTGGAAGATTTGTCTTTCTGAGATTGCCTAAAAAAACACACAATGGGGGAGGCAAGAACCTTGGCCAGAATGCGGAATTCCAGGAATGACAGGTGGAGGCCATCTCTTTCAAAACATCGAGACCTGTCAACCATGTCATCCCAGGCAGACAGATACTGGATCCCCTTGAAATGACATCAGAAACTAAGCCAATTGTTGAAGTCAATTATTTTTTGTAGGTATTGTGGTATGATTCTTGGTGAAGGTAGGATGCTGTTTAGGTCTAGGGCCATACCTGCCAGGGACACATACTCTGAGAGCTCAGTCATGTCTCTCTTCATATAGTCCAGGGAAGTATGTCTCAAGTCATTCACACCAACATGGACAATGACAGAGTCATACTAGTACCTGTTGTGGAGAGACTTATGTGCTGGCGTGGTGTGGTGGATTCTGGCACCTGATAGACAACTGACCATGACCTTCTCCTTGTTGAGGCTGATGAGCAATTGAGTCACCAATAACTAGTATGTTTGGTTTATTGTTATGCCTTATGGGCTGTGTTGGTTTATTGTTATGCATTATGGGCTGTTTTTGTGAGACACTGGTGTGTTGTCTGCTGTGTGTGATGTGTTTGGTGTTGTGTGTGGAATGTCTGTGAGTGTGTTTTGGAGGTCTCTGCTGTTTAGATAAGTTTTTATTGAGGATCTCTGTATAGGTGGGTGTATGTTGTGCTTGGATGTGTGATGTGGGTGGTGTGGTGTTTGGGCTGACAATCAGGAGTACTGACTGTGGAGTGAGAGAGCATGGATTCCAGGTTACGAATGTAGATGCATTTCTCGCAAGTAGAAGAATTATGTGCTAGGAGAGGATGTGTAATCATCAGTCAAACAACACAACAATAAAAGCGTGCCTGACATCTTCCTATGAAAAACTTAGGCAACACAAACCCCATAATTATATATACAAACAAAATCCCAGTCCAGCCAAGTAAAGTTATGCAATAGCAATGTCTACAGTAAAGCAATCACTTTATTAACAGATTCATCCAAACCCTAGCCCCTACCATTGTCATGTGTGCATACAGTTGATGGAAAAAACCATTAAATAACACAGTACAAGAAGAGAAGAAATGGTACTGCTCAATCAAAACACTGAATTTCAACCATATGTATGCACAATTATTAAATGACACCAAAGGTAAATGATTTTCTCAGTGATCACTAATCATTTCCATTCATACTAGACAAAGCCTAAGATAACGGGGACAAAAGTCTAAAAGTAGGATTAGATTTTAAATATTGCTCTTATAAACTTAGAAAGTTGCTAAAATGACAAGATTATTGTTATTGTATATTTTCTGAAAGATATGAATTCTGAAACATAAATCTATGTCATTATTTAGTGACTTCAATCATCAGTGATTTGCCAGAAAACCACAAGTTGTATATCTATTTCTGCAAAAATACCTCCCCCAAAAAAGAAAAAGACATTGATATTGCTGCTATACTCCAGGAAGCATTTATAAATGACATTTAGTTTTAATATTCCAAGAAAGGTGACAAAGACAATGCACGGCAGTATTAGCAAATGCAAATAATATAAAGAAAAATGATTGTATAATGATGTTTATCCACTATGTAAATGAAACGTGAATGTATTCCTTTAAAAAATGTGTATGACAAAGTGTTTTGGTTTGATCAACTACTTAACAGTTACTCTATGCTGCTACTTTTTAAAAAAATTGTTTTTTATTGCTGTTTAATTAAATATACTGATGTATTCTATGAGATAATCTGTAATGTATATGTGCAATGTGTACTATATATTTGTATTTTTTCTGGAGCTTTTCTTTCCAGGATTCCATTGAAAATGTACTCCTTGTGGCCCAATAGACTATCCTGGCAAACAAACTGCAAATAAATAAATAAAATAATAAAGGATGGCAGCACCTGTGAAGATGCAAGGCTGTGCTCCGAGGTGGTCAGATAAGGAGACAAAACCTATGGTCTACCAATTTAGTGACTCATACCTGAATAAGATCCAGGTGTGCATAAGGCCTGGCAGCAGTTGGGTGAGCACCTGTCATCCCTGTCAATGATCACCTACTCTGCCAGCAGTACCACCACAGGTATAATAACCAACAGAAGCCTAGGCTCAGCCAGCTGGCTGAGTGGGTTGATTAGGTTGTGAAAAGAAGGCCAGAGCTCTGTAGTAAATATACCTTTTTTTTCTCTCTTTTTCTTTTGGTCATAGTAATGATATATTGTAAGAAGGCTGTATAACACAAGGCATTTTCTGAAAAAAAAAAATATATGTAACTACAAAAATGTATGCGTAAAGTTATTATAATAATGCAA
This sequence comes from Protopterus annectens, assembly GCF_019279795.1. Lineage (NCBI taxonomy): Eukaryota > Metazoa > Chordata > Ceratodontiformes > Protopteridae > Protopterus > Protopterus annectens. Next base: position 498,137,342 of record NC_056735.1, on the reverse strand, counting down.
AAGAAAACAAAAATATCTGTACACAAATATATAGAATGCTTATGTGTCTTTATAAACGCAAATATATATGGATGAGTAAAATAATATTTTGCATATATATGCCTGTAAATCAAAAATATTTATCTACATGAATAGTTGATTACACTTAAAAATATTTTTTATGTATATAAATGTATTTATACAGAAACTAAAAAATGCATTGCCAGATAATGTCATTTAGTATTGCATTACTTTAGGTAGCAGTTAAAGTCCATGTAGACAGTTTTTGTAAAGAAAGGATTTTGTTTGTGTAGACCAGAAAAATATTTATTATTATAGTAATTGGATAAGACAGTCATTTTTTCCATAATACCAACTGCACCTACAAGATTGCTGAACTCAGTCAGGTGCTACACCCTAGTCAGAGTGGAGGTTGGAAGAAGGGGAAGTGTCAAGTAAATGGCAAGCACATACTTTAGTGAAAAGACCAGCTGTGTAACTTCTATATTACCTCTGTATGCATTTTTAAACCGTCCCTGTATATGCTTACAACTACTAGGCAAAAAAAACATCAAAACTCACATTTTGTATAGGCAAGGAACTGAAAACTTTCTTGAACTGATTAATTTTTCTGTCTCTAAACACCTTATTCTTGAATACATTTCACAGACTATTACATGCAAAGCGTAACATTTTAAAACACTGTTGCAGCAAAGAGGCAAGCTGTTCTCACCTATAAAAGTGCAATAATGTATTTATAACTTACAATAAAGGGAGGACTGGTGCAGCACAAGAATTTAGATAGTAATAAATATTTAAACAAATACATAGTAAGCAAGTACAGCAGTGAATGAAATTCCTTGCATATTAGTACTAGTGATATCAGTAGTATTAAGGGAAAAGAGGTGAAATGCAGGTAAACAACAATTGTCTTATGTCTTCTGTCTTTTACTGATGAGGAAATAAATTACAGCCAGCATCAGAAGGATAGGATAATATGTAGGCTGGTTGAAGTCACTGTCAATCATGAAAAAGTAGGCAATAGTTTTGTGTGTTTTATTGATTTCATTAATGTATATAAAGAAATAATTTATAAAGGATCTTAACTGAAGCACTACAGTGCAGTCATTACTTTTCATTACTGCAATCAAATGTAAGAGATATGTCAGTAAATAAATGCAGTATGTAATCTTTAACTGATTTTATAAGATGTAAGTATTCAGAAAAGGTGCCTTCAGAAGAATATTGCAAACAAATGCATATCAGACTCAAATAGAATCATTTATGTTAGTACAGTAGACAGCAAAATGTAAACTCTACCAGAACTTGATATCAATATATTCTTTCTTCCCAAGCGTGTATAAGCACTTCCCATTACAAGTATATAACCATTTTTCATATCATTCATCCCACGTACACACAAGCACTTTCCAGACTGGTTCTCTATTGAAATGTCAGCACTTAAAATGCTGAGTGCAACAAGCAAAAATAAATAAATAAAAATTACACCAAACACACAGGAGAAGAGCAAATCTTGAAAATAGCTCTTCATCTTAAAACTGCTTTTTGAAGTATGGGGGCCTTCCTGTTTTCCCCATGTGGGAGGAAACCCCCAGGCAGATCCTGACATTTCAAATGATTACCTCCAAAAAACTTTCCTATATATGCATAAGTAATTTCGTACATTCTGTTTTATATCAGTAAAGATTTCCAAAAATAAAAATGTTTTATAGGAAGAAATTGAGTTTCGTGTAAGATAATGTGTGAATTTATTGCATGGAGTTTCTCTGTTGTCTCCCCACCACCTTTTCTCTTGTTTTCTTATTTTAATTATATATTCTTTTATCCTTTTTTTATTTTATTTCTCTCTTTTGTATGTTAATTTTTTTTACAGATCCAAATTCCTCAGGATCAGCCCATGTGTGTACCTCCCAGGATAGAAAGCATTCATTTTCTGCTCATTCAGAGACGTCTTTATGGGTCAAGGCATTTTCACTGCTTTGGCAAACACTCTGGAACATGGCAGCCTGGCAAGCCTCACTAAATGAGGGCTGTGGGACATGGTTGAGGATGTGCCAGAGCAGGTCATGGACATATGGATTCAGCCAGTCAAGGCCTGTCTTCACCTGGTTCAAAACACGCGGACCACTGTGCCAACATAGGCTCCTACCCCTTCCATACTGGGGTCATCCACTGCAACACCATCTGGCATTGGAAACATTTGAGGCTCTGAGGACTGGGAAATCTTGCTTGTGACACCACTTATCACCCCTTTTTCTCATTCTTTCTTCTACAGCCTCATAACTATTTCTCATCCACACTATCCAAAATATTGTAAAAATAGGGAGGTCTATCCCCCACCAAAACCAAATCTCCCACTTCCTACAGCATAACCCTCTTGATATATTCCTGCTTTGTCTCCTTCTTTGTTGTGTCTCCCCTTTTTCAATCTTTTCTTAAGTCTTTCAAGCATGACAACATAGCCATGCCCATCTGCAAAATCCAAATACATACAAAGGAATAAGAAGCCTACAGCTTTCACATAGTAGTCATATATACTTAATGCTTAACTTTACAGACTTTTCACATTTTCCATAAGTATGCATGTTTTTCAAAATGCCTTCACTTTTCCTTATACTACACAAATAAACTGCACTTAGCTTATTTGCATATACACATAGTGATGCTATTCGCAGATAACCACTACATAGATGTGAAGCCCCACATTACGAATACCATCCTATGATTTGGAAAGCTTTCAAAAGTCAAGAAACTTGAAACTGCAAAGCTTGTCTGTTAACTCCGCATTTTCTTTTGTACAGTTCTGACACTTGGGTAGTTTGAATCCAAATCCTAGAAGCATTTGATCTGTAGAATTTATTGCAGCTGCTAATAGATAGTTGAACACAAGCAATGTCCTTTACTTTCTACAGGTGCCCTTCTTTCCTGGAATCGTAATGAAATTAGAAAATATATCATGAATAATGATGCTAAACTATGCTGAAAAAAACACTTGAATTACCAGATTTCCATTTGACAATTTTAACTCTAAATTTGTACCTGTTTTAATTTGTAGCTGTATATATCTTGAATAAATTATTTTAACATAGTTTGTATCTACATTGTAGAATCATAATAATAATAATAATTTAACTTGTATTTAAAGGGTGGCCACGGTGGTGTAGTGGTTAGCATTGTCACCTCACAGCAAGAGGTTCTCCAGTTCAATCTTCAGCTGGGGTGCCTTCTGTGTGGAGTCTGCATGTCCTCCCTGTGGTCACATGGGTTTCCTCAGGTGCTCTGGTTTCATCCCAAAAACATATGCTGTAGGTGGACTGAGCACTCTAAATTGGCCCTAGGCATGAGTGCATGTGTGTCTTCTGTGGAAAGTTGGGTGCCAGGCTGGCAACTCGACAATGTAAAACTCCAGTGCCAATCATGAAAGTTGGGTGCCAGGCTGGCAACTCGACACTGTAAAACTTCACTGCCAATCATGACCAGACAGATGATCCACTGCGGCGACCCCTAACTGGAAAAAGAAGATTTTATTTTATTTTAAAAGAGTCTTTGAGTTAGCATAGCTGACTAAAGCTCTGATTGTTATTGAGCTGCTTCCTGTACCAAGAGTTCAGGATTTGAAACTTCCCACCTTTGTTTGCCTACTGTGTGACCTTAAGTGAGCCATTTAACCAGGCAGTGCTTTGTGGTAATTGGGAATTTGGCCTAGGCACCTTAACTCTTGCCACAACTGCATGTCTAGTGACTACAACTAACCTTAGCAAAAACCTGAAAAGGCTGCAGTTGGAAGATTAAAAACTGACATTTGTCTGAAATCACTATTTTATGTAGGGAGCAATATTGTAGATCATGCTTTGCAAGGATCTGTACTTGAAACAGCCTTACTGTTTACTACAATTACATCTAAAATCATCATTGCACTGCTACTTAAATGTTACTTGAAGGAAAGGGAAATATTTGTGTTTCCATGCATAAATATTTTTTCCTTTCTTCAGCAACTTTGAAATAGGAAAGATGAGTTTGCAATTGCTATTCCCAGCTTTAATTCTTTTTTTATTTCTTCTGTTTCAAAAAAGGAAATTTGGAATCAAATTGTTTTGTCCTGTACCATGTCCTCCACACTATAGTTGTATAATAAATATGTATGATAGGCCCAGGAAAGCAGGGAGAGCTTGAAGTGGAGAGGGTGTGATTGTCAATTAAAAAAAACAGAAAGGGGTAGAGTCTTGTCAGGAAAGAGAGGTCAGTTACAATTTATGTGTCCCATAACTCATGTATTTACTTTCTGTTGTATTTATCAGCATTGTGATGTCCCCACACTTGGCCAGTAATCAAGGAGCCTGAATCCTCACCACTGACATTGAAGATGGACATTTACTTGGAACAAAAATAGACACACACACTATTTCCAGATGTAGCTCTCTGCACCAAGCACAATTTCCCTTAAGAGCACACAGGGAACATACTCAGTCTGGGATCTGGGTTTCTCTGTCTCTCTCCAGGTACCCAGTAGGACTCCCCACTAGCACAGGTACATAGTTGAGTCCTCAGCTGACTGTCCAAGCCAAGCCTCCACTACTCTCTCTCTCTCTGTATCTCTCTCTCTCCCTCTCTGTGTAACCAGTGCTCTGTGTCCCTGCTCCAAGCAGCTCACACACACACACACACACACACACACACACACACACACACACACACACACACACACACACACACACACACACACACACACACACACACACACACACACACACACACATACACACACACACACACACACACACACACACACACATCTGGGAAAGGCTAGCACAGATTTACTAACCATGCCCCCTTTTGCCCCGACTATAAGATAGTTACACTGCCACCAGATACTCCAAGCCAGCTACTCTAAGGGTCTTACAAGTGTACCCAATTATACTGATTGGCATTAATATCAATACCAATGACAGTGTTTGACCAATGCAGTAAGGCTTTCAGGAGTGACTACAGAGCCACCAAATAGATATAAGTACTCTCAAAGTTTAAAATATTCTCTAAAGGACCAGCCACGATGAAAAGTTTAAATATATTTAATAATAAATTATAAAAGAACATAAAAATATGGAATATCTATTTACAGTAAACACAAGAGTTCCAGACACAAGAAATATTAAATAACACAGATGGATAGAGTCACACAGATACAGAAAAACAGTACTTAACTAATCTCACTATATTTTTCTGACTGATCTAAACAATTGCTATTCCTTGGTCACTTACTAGAGCAAGGCTAGATGAAGTAGGTGAGAGGTCCTTCTTTGTCAGATTCCAAAAACAGAGTGCCCTGAGACTTCAGTCTCATCTAGTATTAAAATAACATAATTTCAGTGATGGATTACAGAATGACATCACATACATCTGGTCACCTGACTTCTGGTTCCCATGCTACCCTCACTGCTAGCAATTGAACCAGAATTTCACAAATATGTGTCAATAATACACACACATAGAGCTTTTGTTAAGATCTGTTGCAGCTTCTGGAAGTTAAGTTACAATAAAACACTTCCACTCTTCCCACAGGAGCTAAAAAAATTCTCTGGCACAGACATTTCTCTCTGGCTGCAGTTAGAACTGTAAGATATAATTGTTATGGCCTAAATTAAATAATTTAATTTCACACCATTTTTCAGAGTTAGCTGGACTGAGAACCTCTTCTCTTCCGATATCCTCTGTTAACATAAATACATTTCCTCAGTTACAACAGTACAGTCTGATATAAATGTATATTTCATTTCTGTCCAGCAGAACACACTGATGGTACATTTTTAACACAAGCAGCTTTACAAATACATTTTTCATCACAAACATCTGTACAAATCAGTTTGATATACAAATGACATATAATTATTTATAAAATTCCAGCTAGCTATACTGGCATATGTTACACATCTACTGCCCTGCTTGTCCTGGCATAGCTGGCAATACCTCACATTATCACAAGCATATTATTCTCCTGTACCCAAGTGGTCAATTTAGTCAAGTTGTCTTGCAGACATGTCCTATCTGTAACACTTGTAATCCCAGGTACACCCATTTTTGAGTCATCTTCATACAGACTGTAGAACACATCGAATTAAAAAGATAGATATGAAAGATAGAACCTAGACAAGTATGAGTCTAAGAAAGAACTCTGTGGGACACCTTGACTGTAATCTAGAATTTCACCTGTGAAATTGTTATATGATACTTACCTTATCCTACTCATAAGTCAAGCAGCTATCTATCTTATCAAGATTGCATCAGTACCTAGTTGTTCTAATTTATCAATCAGTGTTCTGTGTATGAAAACATTTTGAAGTTGTCTATATAAATTACATCACAGCAAAAATGTTCATTTATAGCTCTTATTACATTGTAATAGCATATCATGTTACAGGTGGTTATAGAACTCTTTTTAACATAAGCATGCTAATATATAGTTTCTAGTCCCAACCGTTTTAACTCTGACAATAATTTATCCAAAATAACCTTCTCCATTATTTTCCACAATATGAAAGTAAACTCTGAGACTATCCTGTTCCCCTTTCCCTATCCCTTACAGAAAAGTTTAATAAGTGCAGGTGTCCAATCTTGAGGAATCTCCCCATATTTAAATGACCCAGTGATTGACAGATACAATGGTACTGTAATTTCATGCCAAAGTGTTCTCAGGTCATTATTACAAATTCTGTCTCCTCCTTCTGCTTTGTTTGGGTCCACTTTGCATAGTTCTTTTGCAATATAATATATTTTAATTTCAGATTCTGAAGTTGTTTGGATGTTATTAGGCCATTTTATCATCCCCTTTGTAGAGCTAAATTGCTTTGCATAAGATTTTGTAAATATATCTGTGATGATATGAGGTAGTACCATCTGTGCCAGGGAGAGAATGGCAGTGCATTAGTAACATATGCCAGCATAGCTAGCTGGAGTTTTGTAAAGAATTTTATGTCATTTGACTATCACACTGATTTGTACCAATGCTTGTTTTAAAAATGTATTTGTAAAGGTTGCATGAGTTGAAATGCATCAACAGTGGGTCCTGCTGGGCATAAAAGAGATATAACTATGTCAGACTGTATTATTATAACTGATTAAATGTAAATATTTTAACAGGGAATTCTGGAAGGGAAGAGGTTAATCTCAATCCAGCTAATTTTGAAAAATAGGTTGAAAATTTAATAGGTTAGTTTAGGCCACAATGATTTTGTCTTACAGGTCTAATTGCAGCCAGTGACAAAAAAGTCTGGGAAAACCAGGACTAGGAATCTTACTGTATTGTCCTTAGGGGTAAACTAATTGCTACCCTGGAAGGGTGGAGTTTTGTGAAACTGTTTTACAGCTTTCAGATGCTGCAACAGATCTTAGCAAAACTGTGGGTGTGTATTGTACCAGTCAGGTCACCAGAGATGATGTCATTCTACAACCAGTACTGAAATGACTTTCTAGATATTAGTGAGAGATATTCCGGAACTCTCACAGCAGCACTTTGTTTTTTTGAAACCTGACAGAAAAGATCTCTCACAGATATCTCACACCACCTCAAACCTCATCTTACCTTGCTGTAGTAATCAACTCAGTACTCATCATCTTGCTTTGCTGTAGTAAGTAACAACTAGGTAACAGTAATTCTTTAGTCAGGAAAATATAGTGAGCTTAGTTAAGTATTGATTTTCTGCATCTTTATGACTCTATCCAACTGTGTTATTTTTTTGTATCTTCTGTGATTGAAATTCTGACGTTTATTGTAACTAGATATTCAGTAGTCTCATGTTTTCTATTTGATTATTTAGTTGTAAATATTTCTATACCTTTCATTATGGCCAGTCTTTTAGAGAATACTTTTAACACCTTGAGAGTACTTATGCTTATTTCATTGACACTGTGGCCACTCCTAAAAGCCTTGCTGCCTTGGTCAAACTGTGCCATTTGTATTAGTATTAATTTTGCTCAGTATAATTGGCTACCCTTGAAAAAGCCTTAGAGTAGCTGACTGGTGGCAGCATATTTACTTTATATTCTGTGCAGAGGGGGCATAGTTGGTAAATCTGTGCCAGCCTTTCCCAGGGGGGTGTGTGTGTGTGTGTGTGTGTGTGTGTGTGTGTGTGTGTGTGTGTGTGTGTGTGTGTGTGTGTGTGTGTGTATGTGTGTGAAAATCAAGTATCCAAGTATGTGTGTCAACTACTTGGAACAGGGACACAGTGCTCCACAGTGGTCAATGTGCAGTCTTGTTCAGGGCCTGGGGAGAGAGAGAGAGAAAATCCAGCCCCAGGTCTGGAGTGGAGAGAAACTGTGCTTGGTGCAGAGAGCTGCATCTGAAAATACTGTGTGTATCCATTTTTTCTCCTAGTGACCATCCCTCACCAGTGTCATTGGTGAGAACTGATTACTGGCCCAGAGGAAGGGACCTTCACAATATCTATAATCTGTTGTATTTGAGAAAACATGTTTAGAATCTACACAGTTTATCAGTTTGTATACCTTTATTCCTGCCACATCTTATGTATCTATGAAATGGTTTCCTATTATGCTCAACATCTTTACATACATTTACTTATGTTTTTTAATCTTGTCTTACACTACAGTATGTTTAATTTCTCTGTTCAGCTTGTTTATTTCAATTTCCAAAGCTAAAGTTCAACTTATTTTCCATTTCTTACACTTTTGTCTTTCACCTTAATCAACTAGCTGCTCTTATGGAAATATATCCTCCTGAACTTTTGTGCCTTAATCCTGAAATAAAACATGTTTTTGAATTCTTATATTCAAATAATTTCACTTTTAACCCTTGCCTCTTTCTGTCTGCAATTTTTCCACTGAATGAACCACTCCAATTATGTTTACATAGGACTGTTTTTCTTCCATATAATCTGGTATTAATATTCAGTGCATTGATGTAGATTTCAGTTTGGCAGGATTGTCTAGCAGCAATTTAACCTTTATAACCCCATGATTACTGCACATCTACATTGGTAAAACTTGACAAGACGTAACAGTCATACCATTAGAAATATGTCTAACTTGTTAAATTCCCTGGTAGGCTATTTTACAGTCTCTAGCAAATGTAAATAATTTCCTTATTAATTTTATTGAATTAATATTATTCCAGTTTATTTCTGGAAAAGTTAAGTCCCTGACCACTATTATTTTCCCTCCTGTGTTTCATGCAATAAATGTATGAATTCCTCTAAGTCATCATCACTTGACTTTGGCAGTCTATACACTCCAACAATTGCTATACATTCCATGGTTGTCTTTATTGTCACAGTTACACAACCTACAGTACTTCATGAACATATAATAATCATGGAGCTCATAACAATCTGTAATCCCTATTATAATCCCTCCAGCTGATTTTTTTATTAGAATGTCTGTTACAGTAAAAACTTTTACACCCTGATAGAAATGGTTTCCACTCATTGTTCTTAAACCATATTTCACAGCAATAGCAACATCAATCTTGTGAGAATGTAGCAAATTTTCTAATAAAAATATTACTAATGCTACTAGCATTTGCAACCATCAGAAATACATCAAATGTTACTATCTTTGAACTGTCACATTTTTGACCTGACAAAAATCCTGTTTTGTGTTAGTCAAATATTACAGTATATCTGCAGCAAAATGTATCTTCCCTTGTCTTGACAATTGCACACTATACTGTCAAAACACTCGTGCCCTCAAAATTAGACTTGGTTACTTTTCATTTTCCATTTTTAAAATGGGCCACATTTTTCAAGTAGGTATTTACCCAAAAATCTTTGCATTCACACTGACGTGACTCTCTTTTCTATATACCCAGTTTGGCTTTGTTAAGGGCAGATCATGCCTACTAAACCTGGTTGACTTCTTCAAGGCAGTCACCAAGGCCATAGGTGAGGGAAAGGTGGTTCACACAGCCTGCCTTGATCTCGCCAAGGCGTTCGACACCATTCCTCACTTGGGTATTATAGAAAAACTCACCAGCCTGAACAGAAATCCCTACGTCACAAGATGGATTGCCAACTGGCTTACAGACAGAATTCACACGATAAGAATAGCGGGCTCCGGGTCCGACTTTAAACCAGTCACAAGTGGTGTCCCACAAGGCTTGATTCTGGGACCCCTACTGTTCGGCATATATTTCTCAGAAGTACAGGCAATCACAGGAGGACTATGGCTAACCAAGTTCGAAGATGACTGCAAACTGGGAGCTACAATTGACTCTCTGGCTGACACGGACATCCTTCAAAAAGGCCTTACTGAGACAGACACCTGGTGTCAAAGTCATGGCCTCAAGCTAAATGCCAAAAAATGCATAGTCATCCCATTTGGGAAAAGCAAAACACCCACGAATTACCACATAGGCGGCAGCCCCCTTAATACAGAAGAGGTAATAAGAGATCTGGGGACCCAGGTAGATAGTAATCTCTCCTTTGACAATCATATTGCCAAAGTAGTTAGGAAATCCTTCTATGTGGCCCATCTAATTACTAAGGGGTTCACATCTAGAAATAAAGAGGTTATAGTGCCCCATGACTCGTCACTCATCAGACCCATTATAGAGTACAATGCCCCATTTGGGATGTACCTCACAAGACACTTCCAACAGCTGGAAAGACCGCAAAAGCACCTCCCCAAGAGGATTACTGGCCTCAAACATATGTCCTATGCAGCCCAACTGAAAAAACTCCAGCTGTACTCAATGGCATATTGCTTACTCAGAGGTGATCTCTGCCTAACTTACAAAGCCATGTCCAACTCAGAAATGATGGACATGCTCCACCTAAAGAAATCCAAGTCACTGCGAGCCACGTGCTCTAGTGAGCTAAACCTCACCACAACACTAAATAGAACATGCTGGAGGGATAGATTCCTGTCACAGAGACTCCCCATGCTTTGGAACAAAATTCCTAACTACATTAGGCAGAGCCCCTCACTAACACTCTTCAATAGAAGCCTTGACGAGTGGATGGGTAACAAAAAATACACCCCTTGGATCACTTCATTGGCTCTGCTTGACAGAGACTCAGGTAATTAATCAATGGGGTGGCGAAAGCCAACACACTCTGGCTAGGCTTAAAAATGCCCTCGGGCAGATAGCCTAGTACTTACCTATGAACCTATGAACCTATATGTGATTTGTAAAACTGCATCCTAACACCTGTACAAGCAATGATATCTTAAGAGGGCTGTAAGTTCTCTACTAACAGTCAGGGAGTCCTTGCAGATGCAATCATTTGTACCAACATGAATAAAAACAGCTCCATACTTCCTTATATTAAGGAATTCTAAGGCATTTCTCATATAGGATCATAGGAGATTACTAGGCTAATGGCCTCAGGGCCCTTACAATCCTAGACAAGTACAATCCATGTTCCCAAGGTGTGTTGTTTAAGCAAACACTAAAATCAGCACCTATTGCCCCTGTCCAAGAGTGACAAAGGTGGAACCCCTGGGCAAATTTCTGGTTACCATCCAATTATCTAAATTATGCTTAAATAGGGCCAATGAGGGGCTTTGTTTAACATGAATAGCAAGAATGTTCCAAATGTGGGGCAACCTCTGTGAGACAAATCTGTCTCTCTAGCAAGTTTTGTTGATGTCAGATACCAAGTTAAGGTGCTCTGAGTGCGTGACCCATATGCCATTCGACTTGTGAATGTGCAACATTTCCATTAAAGCTGAGTCAGAGATTGCTCTGTATGCAAGGCACAGACGACCTCTAAGCAGTTTGTATGACACAGAGTAAAGTGACAATGATTTCAGTCTGTCTGCATAAGACAGATCTCAAACACCATGAATTTTCTTTGTAAGGAACCTTTGTTGTCTCTCCAGTTGCTGCAGGTGTTTGGAAAGGAACATACAAAAGTGAGCATTGTACTCTATTATTGTCCTGATGAAGGAAAAGTACAGGGGGGTATAACCTCTTGTTTTCTGGAGGCAATAACTTTACTTATGAGCATTATAAAATGCCTGTCTTATCACTGTGGAGCCATGGGGATCAAAGTTAAGGTTGCTGTCAACCTGTATGCCCAGATCTCTCACCACTGACTGTGTGCTTAGGGTATTGCTATTTGTGTGGTAGTAAAAGTGAGCATTGTACTCTATTATTGTCCTGATGAAGGAAAAGTACAGGGGGGTATAACCTCTTGTTTTCTGGAGGCAATAACTTTACTTATGAGCATTATAAAATGCCTGTCTTATCACTGTGGAGCCATGGGGATCGAAGTTAAGGTTGCTGTCAACCTGTATGCCCAGATCTCTCACCACTGACTGTGTGCTTAGGATATTGCTGTTTGTGTGGTAGTTTGCAGGAGCATCACCCTTGCCGAAGGGGATGATAATGGATTTTTTTTATTAAATTTAAGACCATGACTTTGGCACCAGTCATTAGTCTGCATAAGACCTTCTTGCAGGATGTTGACATCTCTAGGGGTTTCAGTGATTACTCTCTGTTTGCAGTCATCAGCAAACTTTGTCAGCCCTTTAATTTTAGCCTGTACTTTGGAGAAGTAGATTCCAAACAGTAGGGGTGCCAGAACCAATCCCTGTGGAACACCACTGGTTACAGGTCTGCTGAAGGAGGTGAAGTCCCCTATTTTGACCGTATGAATTCTATCAGTGAGCCAGTTTGCAACCTACCTGACAATATATGGGTTGATAGCCAGCTGGGTGAGTTTATCAATGATGTCTGAGTGGGAGACTGTTTCAATGGCCTTGGCTAAGTCTACATAGGCAGTATGCACAGATTTGTCCTCATTGCTGACTGTCTCGAAGAAGTCCACCAAGTTTAACAGGCATGATCTCCCCTTGACAAAGCTAAATTGGGTGGAGTCAAGCATTTGGAGATTTCCTATATCTTTAATAAGGTCCATGATGATACGTTCCATGGCCTTGCACATAAGGCTGGTCAGGCTAATGGGATTATAGTTCCCAGGGTCCGTGGATGCACCCCCTTTGTGCAAAGGGATGATGGTAGCTGTTTTCCATTCCACTGGGATGCAGCCAGTGCTTAGGTTGTGATTAAAAAGAGTGCTCAATGATGATGCTAATTCCTGTTTTATCCCATGTAGAATACAGCCTGGGATGTTGTCTGGTCCCACAGGGGCCATGCTTTCAGCCTTGGAGAGGGCATTTAAGACCTGCTCCTTAGAGAAACTAGGTAGTGGAGAGGTGTTAGGGATGCTTTGCGGTTTATGTAGCAGGGGCATGGGAGTGAAGTTTTCACTGACCCTGTCAGCCAGCAGGTTTGCTATATCCACAGGTTCTTTATATGTAGTACCATTAACTACGAGTTCAGCACAAATCTCGGCCTTACCTTTGAGGTTACGGATGTAACTAAAGAATGCCTTATGGTTATCCTTAGTTAGGTAAGCTAATTTGGATTCATTGTTAGTTTTGGAGGACTTCACTAGGAGTCTTATTTGTTTGTTCAAGTTGAGGAGGAAGTTTTTCCAGTTTTGAGAACATTTCTTCCTACTCTTAGACAGCAATTTCTTTCTCCTCTTGTATAGCCTATTAATGGCAGCTATCCACCAGGCAGGTTTGTTTCTCCTTGAAGGTCTGCTTTCATTCTATCAGGTATGGAAGAGTCAGTACAATTCTACATGTGTTTGTATAAAGCATCGATGTATAACTCAACATAGGTGTCTGTTCCATCAGTGGGGGGGGGGGGCTTTGAAGCTATTTATGGCATCACATAAGAGGTTGTAATTGGCCTTGGAGAAGTTTATTTGTCTAGTTGTTGCAAAGGGCATGAGGGGGGCTTGTGTTATAGTTACTTCTAGCAAGACTGATTTGTGATCACTTCTCACCAGGGATGAACACACATTGGGGGTGTTACAGAAGTCCCCCATTTTGGTGAGCACCAGGTCCAGGATGTTTAAACGTCTTGTGGGTGTGTCAACCAGCTGGTCTAGGGCACTGGAGTTAACAAAGTCAAGGAACCTTTTGGGCAAGTGAGTTAGAACACATAATTTACCAAGTCTATGGACTGGTAATTAAAGTCACCCAAAACCAGGGTGTTTGGTTGTATCTTGATTGTCTAAAGTAGGTCCAAGTAGGTTGAGTGGATGTCCTGATTTGCGGAGGGGGTCCTATAGCTGGCAATGACCTGAAGAAGGTTCTTTGCTACAGTCAGTTGCACCTGAAGTAATTCAAGGGAATTGTGCTGTTTAACCAATCTAGAGGTATATTTATCTTTAATGAATATTGATATACCACCTCTTTAGTTCTCACACCTTCAGTTTGTGGTCTGAACATGGGGATGGAAATGTAACCTGGTATAGCCTTGGTACTCTATGCAGCCTTAAACCAGGTCTCAGTGACTGCACAAATGTCAACATCTTCCAGGACTGCTTCCAGTGAGTACAGTCTCTGGATTGGACACCTAGCACTTAGCAACATAACATTGAGGTTGTTTTTAGAGGATATTTTTACAATGGCAATTTTGTTGTTGTGGCATTACCTAAAAAAGGTACTATGGGGATGGCAAGAGCCTTAGCCAATAACTGAAATCCCAGGGGTGACAGATAAAGACTATCTCTGGCAAAACATTGAGATCTGTCAACCATGTCATCTGAGGCTGGCTGATACTGGACCCCCTTTGATGACACCAGAAACTAAGCCAATTGTTGAAGTCAATCATTTTTTGTTTGTATTGAGGTATCATCCTAGCTGAAGGTAAAATTCTGCTTAAATCTAGTCTATGCTACAACAAAGTGCAACAATTTCAGAAAAAAGTTCAAATAAGCAGTGATATGGTAAAAATGCAGTTCAAAGGTGCAATATACAATGAAAAATTCTACTTACGTTTTGCAGATCAGCAGATGGCTTGGATTTGCTTATGTAGCAAATGAGAGCAAACCTATTCAAACAAATTATCCAATAAAAAAGCTAGAAACTGAGCCATGTTTCAGCATCCTTCAATCAGATGAGTTCTAACTGCACACTCCTGCCAATAGGATGCAGGGGAACCCTCTCCAACCAAAGATGGCCTGATTTATTGCTTGAGTAATACAAACAGAGCAAGATTCAGCATGTCTGAATCTAGTCTATGCTACAAAATGAAGTGCACCAATTTCAGAAAAAAAACAGTTCAAATAAGCAGGCACAATAAGCCTTCAACCAGCAATTCCCACCTTAGAAAAATGTAAGCTATCTCTCCAGCCACAAGAGTGTAGACCACAAATCTTCTTAAAGTAAAACAACTGGCCTGAAGCTTAAGTGCTTAAACCAAAACCAAGAGGCTTAGAATAACAGTTACAATTTAATCAAGCTACTAACAAGCAGTAATAAATGCAGCAGAATAAATACAATTTAACACTTTTAAGAACAAGCAGCAAAAGCAAAATAAAGTAATAAAGTAGGAAGAAACACAAATATAGTAAAAGCAGTTGAATAAAGTGCATTTTTAAAGTTAAGTTGAAAGGGAGGAAACAGAAAATAATTCAAGGTTGAGAAAGTAAGGGGGTTGGCCTTCCCAAATGATCTCTCTGTATTCAGTAGAACGAGTTGATGAGATGGGACTGGGAGGAGTGTCCAAAATCAGATGTCTAGTAGGGGCAGGCAACAAAAAAGCCACCAAGTTTAAGAACACAACAACTGGGCTAGTGGGACAGAAAAATAAAATGTAGCCAGAGATCAGCAATATTCAGGCAGAGTACAGCAAGCAGGCCAAACAAATACTTCAGCTAAATAGAGATATTTCTAACTGAAAGAGGAATGTTGTTTCTCCGCCCACTAATTATCTGATGTTATTCACTCTTTGCAAAGGAATTCTTTGCTAACTTTTCTCCTTTTAAAACTCCAACAGAACAGAAAATTTAAAACAAAATAAATGTAATAAAAGAATAAGCTACAAAATAGAAGTGCCCAAACCTTAAATGAAAAGCTTCAATACAAAACAAAATACAGCCAGAGATCAGCAATATTCAGGCAGAGTATAGCAACCAGGTCAAACAAATACCTGTATTTTTACTTTTGACAAACATAACACTATTTGTTGTTCATTATCGTCTCTGCAAATGCAGGCATCAGTTCCTAAACTCCAATTACAAATATACAGTTTCTGACAAGATCTGAAAAATCTCCAACTTCTAATTCAGTATTATCTGCTCTATCAATTGTTACAAAGGAATGATCTTCATCCCTGCTAGTCAGACCTCCCAACCGTACCGATTTACTCATTTTTTACCCAGTTTTGGGGATGAATTATTGGGGTGCCACGATTCCCGAGTGGCACCCCTTCATTTCCGATTTTTTCCAGCTCTTTTCAAATTTTTTTTATTTCGTGCCATTTTGAGCTGACGTCATCACATGCGCGATGATGTCAGCACCGTCAGCCTGTCGGAATTGAGCTCAAGGGCTCATGTGCTTTCCTGTTGGCTGTTTGAATGAAAGTATTGATTGCTACGCAGGTTTGGCTGTGTGTTCTTAAATTCCGGCTGTTTGAAAACTTTTAGCATGGAATCGGAAATGGAACAAGCAACTGCTGCAGACCTTTGGCTGTGCATTCGTTGTTGGACTCAGAGTCGTGGCTGGAGTAATACTGGCTGTTTTGCCTTTGCATGGAGCGGAGGTCGCTGATGCCTGGTGAAGTAATGTTTTGGTGGCCAGAGGAAACGGCTCGGCTTTGGCTGTTCTGCATTGAGGTAATGATGGCTGGCTGCTACTTTGGAGTTATTAGGTGAGCTGCTTAAGGAAACGGTGTGTGTGTCACCCAAACTGTAAGTTGCAGTCATAATGTACCTTTCAGCTACACTGCGTTTTGACAGTCCATTTTTCTCCTTAAAAAAATCTATTTTTTATTGATTTAATGATGATGTAAGTCAGAGCAACTCACTTTGTTTATTAAAATAGATAAGCGCTTTGTCTTGTGACTCATCTTTAGTTTAATAGAGATGAAGTCTCTATTAAACTAAAGATGAGACGAAAGTGCTATTTTTTTTAATAAAAAAAATGTTAGGTGCTCTGAGACTCTTACAGACTTGTTTCAAGCAACAGTTTAGCTTTGGAAGCAATTAGCTATACACATATATCACCCTATGGATGAGTAAAGAGAAGATGTTTTACTACTTAATTATAACAAATGCTGCAAGTAAGGATTAAAGTAACTAGCATTAAATATAATGTGATGCCATAATGTTTTAAATTCAGTTTTATATTATGTAGTCTAGTTTATCACAAGTGACAGTAAATACAGTTAATATTCATGTAAACCTTAAGTTACATGTATACCATTCTTAGGACATACATGCATTTATATTTTCTGTACGTTAAAAATGAACTGCTATGTGTTCAGTTCCTTGCTGACCCATTAGAAACAGTCTGGATAAATATAGTATCATTTATGCTTCTGGTGATTCATAGGTTCATAGGTTCATACTAGGCTATCTGCCCTAGGGCATTTACAAGCCTAGCCAGAGTGTGTGTGGCTTTCACCACCCCTTAGGATGAGAATACTATACCCATTAGTTTGCTGTGCCTCTGTCCAGCAGTGACACAGAGATGATTCCCGGGGTAAACCTACGATCTCCCATCCACTCGTCAAGATTTCTCTTGAACAGAGTCAGTGAGGGGCTCTGCCTCACATGGACTGGGATTCTGTTCCATAGTGTAGGGAGTCTCTGGGTGATGAATCTGTCCCTCCAGCACATTCTATTTATATCTGTGTTGAGGTTTAAGTCTCTTGCTCTTGTGGCTCTGGTGGATTTGGATTTTTTGAGGTGGAGCATGTCCATTAATTCCGGGTTGGACATGGCCTTGTATATCAGGCACAGATCACCTCTGAGCAGACAGTATGCGACTGAATAGAGCTGGAGTTTCTTCAGTCGGGCATCGTATGACATATGTTTGAGCCCCTTTATCCTTTTGGTGAGGAACTTTTGGGGTCTTTCCAACTGCTGCAGGTGTCGGGTAAGGTACATTCCGAATGGGGCGTTGTACTCAGTCATTGGTCTGATAAGTGAAGAGTACAGGGGTACAATGACCTCTCCTGATCTGGATGTGAATCCCTTCATGATCAGGTGGGCAATGTAGAAGGTCTTCCTAACCACTTTGGCAATGTGAGTGTCAAAAGAGAGGTTACTGTCAACTTGGGTCCCCAGGTCCCTGATAACTTCTGCCATGTTTAATGGATTACCACCTATGTGGTAATTAAGGGTTACCTTGTTTTTCCCAAAGGGTATGACTATACATTTTTTGGCATTTAGCTTAAGGCCATGGCTCTGGCACCAGTTATCCATTTCTATGAGACCTCTCTGGAGGATGTCTGTGTCTGATGGAGTGTCAATTATGGTGCCCAATTTGCAGTCATCTGCAAATTTTGTCAGCCACAATCCCCCTATGTTTGCCTGCACTTCAGAAAAATAAATGCCGAACAAGAGGGGGCTCAGGACTGAGCCCTGTGGGACACCGCTCGTGACCGGCTTAGAGTCTGACATGGCACCAGCAACTCTAACCCTGTGTGTTCTGTCCTTGAGCCAGTTTGCAACCCATCTTGTGACATATGGGTTTACATCTAAGCTGGTGAGCTCTTCTATGATGCCCGAGTGGGGTATTGTGTCGAACGCTTTTGCTAGGTCAAGGTAGGCTGTGTGAACTGCCTTACCCTCATCAATGGCCTTAGTGACTGTTTCGAAAAAGTCGACCAAGTTCAAGAGGCAGGATCTGCCCTTGACAAAGCCAAATTGGGTAGGATCCAGTGTCTGTAGGTCCCCAATGTCTTTATTTATGAGTTCCATTATGATCCTCTCCATAGCTTTGCAGACAAGGCTCGTCAAGCTTATGGGGCGGTAATTTCCAGGGTCCGTAGAAGCACAGCCTTTGTGGAGTGGGACCACAGTTGCCATACGTCATTCATTGGGTATGTATCCTGTAGTAAGGCTAAGATTAAACAGCAGCCTTATGTGTGGGTTTAGTTCCTCATTGAGTTCGTGTAGCTCACAGCCGGGGACACCGTCCGGTCCCATTGATGCTGTGTTTTTTGCTTTAGAGAGAGCAGCTCTCACCTGGGCATCTGAGATGTTTGGGAGGCTAGACTCTGGTGGGATAGATATTTCTCCTCTTGGGGGGAGGGAGGGGAGAAATTTGCACTGAACCTGTCTGCCAGTATGTTGGCAATGTCTGTGGGTTCAGTGATTTTTTTATCATTTTGGACTAATTCTGAGCATATCTGGGAGTTTCCACCCAGGTTTCTAACATAGCTAAAGAAGGCCTTATGATTGTCTTTTATGTCATTAGCGATTTTTCTGGTACTTGGAGGGGTGACTGATCTGCCTAATATATTAAAGCTCTCTGGCTTTATATAAATGTTAAATATTTAAAATGTTGACTTCTTGCTGTATGTCTAGATAATTTAAGCTGAATATCCTCCAGGATTTTAAATGGTCTTTCAGTGCCCTGAAATGTGTTATCCTTCATTTTAAATGCATATATCTCTGGTTGCCTAGTTCCTGTTTTGGAATGGATCCAGTATCGTTTCATAATGTTGATTCAAATATGAAAACAGAAGTCTTGGCCATGTCAGTAAACAGCACACATTATGCAGGGAATCAAATGGAACTTTATAAAGCAGTTAACAATGAAAATGTTGACATTGTTCAGCTTTGAGTTGAAGCCTTTAATACTTCTTGGCATAGTCCATAATTTAGGAGCATCATATCTCCTTGAGCAGTATAATATTTTGAAATTAAATCTGAACTATATGTACATTATGACAATTAATAAATAAAAACAAACACAGGAAACCTTGTATTCATCTGAAACTGTGTGTGTAAATGCCCCCAACTAAATACACCTGGCGGCTAGAGGCTAATAAATGTGAGTTTCAAGGGCAGAAGTTGTAGAAGTAAAGCAGTATGCACACTAGTGTTTATGGTAAATGAGATGAAATAGCCAGGTAATGGGGCACTGGAATGGCTGCAGGGGCACTCTGGTGCCATAATTTGGTTGTCTGTTCTTCAGTTTGTGTTTGAAAAGTTTGTATCCCACAATTCCATTGGAGTGGGTGGGGTTATGTAATTATGTATGCAAACTGTATGTTAATCAGCGTACAGATTTGTACCTATTTTTCATGGGCCTTGTCCAGATTTTTGATATTTCCAGGTTGAGAGGTATGCTGCTAGTCTTATTTATCCAGCTATTTTCATTGCTTATTACAAGAGCAAGTACACAATTCTCATTCAGCTGACTTTGTACTTCTACTGCTTGAACCATGTTGTCAGCTTCAGTCTTTCTTTTTTTTTTCTTACAGTAATGCTCTTCAATCCTTCCAAATTCAATTCTGATGTCTTCCTTTTCACCTGTCCCATTTCTCTTTTTTCTACCTTTTATGTCCGAAACAATATACCCTTTTCTGTAGACTGAATGTTTTCTCATTGAACAGTTATCATTCTCTGTAATCCATGTGTTACATAACAAAGCAGTGTCCTTTTTAGTACATATTCTTTTTGCATTATATTTATTAATAATTTTGTTCCTTGTTATTTGATGAGAACCTTTTCTTTTCTTTCTTTTTTCCAAAGTTGTCATTGGTAGAATCATGTTTAATAGGGGATGAGTGACCATTTCTGAATATAGACACTTCCATTCCTGAATGTGTTCCATTTGCACTTTGCCTAATTTACCACTTCAGCCCATCATTAATACATGTAACAACAGATTTCCAAGCTGTGCCTATTGTGCAAGTGCACTCACCATCAGTTTTTCTAGATTTACTAATAATAATGGTAAGCAAATCATCTAGCTTCTGGCATGATAAACCCATGTCTCTACTGTTATCAGGTATTACCTTTAAATATTACATAGCATTAAGTACACTGCACAAGATGCTTGTACTTTAGCAAATCATTAATGACATACTCATTTAAGGAATCCGTTTTCAGCCTCAAATGAATAAATAATACTAAAATAAAAGAAAAATCATTTACCACAGCATTTAAATAAATGTTAGGTCTTCCATGAGAAAATCACACAAACAATATGCAACTAAACTTTCAATTATGTACATTCAAGTTGTCACTGTGACCTCCTCTAATCTACTAGTTGTGCCATTCGCACAGATATTACAGTTCTTTTATATTGCATACAGTTGTACTTGTTTAAACAGTAAAGATCAAGAAATCCCAAACTAACACAAGATTATTTCAGATAAATGCTGGATTATCCTTTCTGTTATCTGTCTTTATTATAGCTGACTAGGCCCCGTAGGATGGCTACAGTTTGCCTTTCTAAGATCTATCCCTTTCAAAAAACAAACAGTGAAAACTGGAAGTAAAACAAAATATAAATAAAAAAAAATCTCTTATCAAGCTCTGGATTCTCCTCTCTACAGTATGTGTGAATTTATAGCTGACTAGGTATCCTGGGAGGGTTAGAGTTTGCCAATCTAGAATCTATGCCCTTCTTCCTAAAAACAGTAAAAAACAGAGGTAAAAAATAAAATATGAATCAAAAATAAATTTTTGCTTACAAAGCAATTGTACAGTCAATCATAAACCAACATGAGATTGTTTCAGATAATCGCTGGAGGGCAAATTGTTTAAAATAGTTTTACTGACGTGAGATTTTTTTAGTTTTGCAGTTCTGATTGTTAAAAGCTCAATTGCTACATATTTCTTCGTTTGAATTTGCTGAAAACACTGTTTCAGAGTGGCATGCACCCTGATAGCTGCCATACTGAATGCCAGGACATCTGCCCTAACAAGGGTAAAAGGGAAAGTCACCATCTTGAGTTATGATCCAGAAGGCAGGAGATGTTTTCATGATCTATACAAGGATACCACTGGACATCTGAGAGGTCAGAGCTTGGCCACCATATTGTGTTTGGCAGAGAAAATGTTAAATGCAGTTTTGATTTTAAGCAAATGTGGAAAATGAATAAGCATTTTGGGTCCAGATAAGGATTGATTAGTCTACTAACCCAAATAGCTGATTTATATTTATAGCTATCTATACATATATATATATTATATATATATCAACACACACACACACACATACACACACACACACACACACACACACACACACACACACACAAACACACACATATATAGACAGATAGATATACATAGATAGTTAAGTATATTATGCATTTATTTATGGCATTTTGTTATATTATTGTAACATTGAACCTCAATATATTATATATATATCAACACACAACACACACATACACACACACACACACACACACACACACACACACACACACACACACACACACACACAAACACACACATATATAGACAGATAGATATACATAGATAGTTAAGTATATTATGCATTTATTTATGGCATTTTGT